>NC_041405.2:4033884-4333884 GCF_900747795.2 Erpetoichthys calabaricus | reverse complement strand
CACACAACCCACAAGTTACTTCAGAGTCCATCTGGGGCACCTGAAAGAAAGAATACAGAAGAGGAACTTACTGGTTGTGATTGAGATATGGAACGAGGGTTCAAAGGTTTGTCATTGAGCACGGCAGCCCAGCTGAGCACCATGCCAGATGAGATGCCAATGTCCATCCTTGATCTTCTAGCCACTGAATCTGCTAATTCTTTACTTTGCAGAGTGAAGATGTCGCTGCTCCTCAGGTGCCTCCTCCTACTTTGGCTGCCCGCACTGCAGGTGTCTGCTGGTGAGTTTCCAACTTGGGTGACGGTTTGCCAGCCCCGGGTGTTTTCCGATGTGCCAGCTTTCTCACTTTAGAACATTAGAACGAGGACAGGCCATGCAGGCCAACCAAGCTCGCCAGTCCTATCCACTTAATTCCTCAGCAAGTCAAGTTTTAAAAAAATCCTAAAAGTCCCTAAATGTTGCTTAGGAGACATGGGGGGAGAACAGACAGTAAAATAGAGAAGAATTGAACCAAGAGCCCCCAGAACTGAGAAGGTGACCACTAGACAGGTCAGCCAGGAGTTTTAAAATGAGTTGAAGAGGAGTCCAGACTATGGGGGGATTAGACAACAAATGACGGATGTCCACACACGACAAGACCCCCTAGTTACCCATCAGTACTGTAGCCTAGCGATTAAGGCTTCGGACTGCCCTCCTAATTCACCACGTGATCCACTTGTAATGTATAAACACAATAATAGGATGGCGCTTACCAGTGAAAGGCGCTATATAACGCATACAACGTGCCCGTAATAAAATGTCATTCCAGATCAGACCCACCGAACACCCTGACCCCGGGTGGCGCTTTGCGCCCTGAAGTGGCTCATGTTGATGCTGACCACACGGGGGCGCCGTTCATCCACATCCACCTCCCATTTGCCCGTCAGGTTAAGACCCCATTTGTGCCCATCAGTAAGGTGGCTGAGCAGGTTTAGGGTTTGGTCTACCATCTTAGTTCTCATGGGACAAAAAATGTAAATGGTAATAGTATGATGCATATTAGTGCAAGGCGCTATATAACATATCAAAAATGTGTACTTTCCAGGTCAGGCATACAATAAGTGGAGTTTTGTTTCTTGGGGTGGCTCAAGGTGATGCCTCCCACCCATCAGCATTGTGGTATAGCAGTAAGGCTTTGGACCCCCACCCTAATTCCTCATGTGACCCATTTAATTCACTTGTGATGTACAAAATGTGGAAAAAGATTAAAACACAGTGATAGAATGTTGGCTGCTAGTGAAAGGCGCTATATATCACAAAGATTAAGGGTCCGCCTGTAGTCATATGTCTTTCCACATCGCTGAACACCACCCTGGAGCTGCTCTTGAGGATGCCGACCACAAGGGGGCGCCTCTTCTTAATCTCAGGCCCTTCATGTCTAACTCTCTCTCTCTATCTCTCTCCTTCAGATTGGTGCTACAACAACGCAACCTGTGGTGAGTTCCCAGTTTTGTCCCATTCAGTAAATTCCTAATGGCTTTGTGACCCAGTGAGCCACCGTGGGAGGTGGCGATGGGTCCTGACTTGTTACTCTTTTGCACATCTTCTGATTTTGTGTTTATCAATAGACCATAATACCCGTGTTTGGGGTGTCTCTCTGATGTGTAGACGTAATTCCTTAACAAGTGTGACTGAAAATACTTGCATGACACAAAACAAAACCGTTATTAATTAAAATGAATCTAATAAAATGAACACTTGATTTTTATTGTTCCGTTTGTCGCCCTCTGCTGGGATAAGTCGGCAGGGCAATTGCTTACTGCATTTCCCAGTACTCGCACTAGGTGGCAGTAGCTTACAGAATTCTGGCTGGCACAGCTCCATTCATGCCACCCAAATTGTGAACCCACTTTTAAGTTTAAAGGGAGGTGGAGCCCACCCAGGCGGTGCCGCCTGAAGATGAGACGCCCACCCAGTTCAGAGAGCTGTGCTCACACAGTCACCCACAACCTCCCAATCTGGGTCTGAATTTATCCTTCATGTGTTTAGGAGGAGGAGGAGGAGGAGGTTGGGAGCATTACAGCGTATTGCTGCACCCACCGCATGCCAAACCACCTGGATTGGGACCCGTGTGCGGTGGGTGACACCTCAAGTTTAGGAATGGCAGGAAAAAACCTACCTGGACATGGTGACAATGCTCAAAGACCTCCATCACCTGTGAGAAATCGCGCCGGACCCCCCAACCGGTACTCTCCACTTCATGTCCTCAAATCTGCACACACTGAGCTCCCACTCTGCTAGTGCACAGACGAGGACCCAGCCGAGTGTTGAACCCAGGTGCTCTGAGCAGTGAGGATCATGTTCCTCCGCTGTGCCACCCACCTACAAGTCAAAGCGGGCCGATTCCTCGCTTGGTTGGAATTCTTGACCGATGATTAGAATGAATTAGAAACATGTCCGGCGCCAGTGAAGAGAGACGCCGCCCCGTCCCGCTGGGCACTTTTATTTCCAGCTCGTCTGAAGGTTGACTGTTCTCCCTCTTCTTCTTCTTCGTTGCAGGTCCCAGCACTTGGGTTACCTTAGGAATGTGCAACGGGACCAAACAGTCGCCCATCAACATCAACTCATCGGCGGCAGTCTACAATGCCAGCCTGGGGGCCTTCAGCTTTACCGGCTATGACAGCGTCAGCAGTATGGTTGGCATAACGAACAACGGGCACTCAGGTAACAGCATGGCAGGGGGTGTTGCTTCACTTTGGGGGGGGGCATGACTAGCCAATGGCCTGTCTGGTATCCAAAATGGGAAGATGCATCCCCATGTGGTGAGGTGGGACTTGACAACCATCTAAGATCCCACTTTGGCATGCGCTGTCCGCTCGTCGACTCAGTGCTGCCCACCAGACATGGGCGCTAGAGGACTAAGTGTTTTAATGAAACATGCCTCTTGTCTGCCCCCTAGTGGAAGTAGAGCTGGGAGAGGGCGTGTCAATCAGCGGCGGTGGTCTGCCCGACAACTACGTGGCGCTGCAATTTCACTTTCACTGGGGCAACAATGTGACCAACCCCGGATCGGAGCACCGCCTCAACGGGAACCAGTTCCCTATGGAGGTGAGCGTAGGCCACTGTGTGTGTGTGTGTGTGTGTGTGGGTCTACTTAGGGACATCTGTTCCCTTATGTTCTCACTCTCTCTGCTCCGTCCACCACAGCTCCACATCGTCCACACCAGGAAGGGAGTCAACCTCACCACAGCCACGAGTGACCCCCAGGGCATTGCTGTGCTCGGCTTCTTTATCAACGTGAGTGGAGACACCTGTCCACATGTGTGAGGACCACGTCCCCCTCAGTCTGTTAATCTCACGTCTTTCTTACTTTTAGGGTGTACCCAGCAATGTAGACTCTACAGGGCTGAGCAACATCCTAAAGAACATCAGCACGACAAGTGAGTTTGACCGATCCTGGACTATGTGGCAGATACGCACCTATGGTCCCACTGCCCCCATCTGGCACATTGGGGTACCCTTGAGGTCCCAGATCTCGCACCAACTCCATACATGTAATGGTCTCATCTTTTCTGGTTTCTCTTTTCTCTCCAGATAGCAAAATATCCAACCCTGGTCTGAACATTTCTATTAACACCTTGCTGAGCGGGGTCGATCTGACAAAGTACTTCCGCTACTCGGGGTCACTGACCACCCCAAACTGCTCAGAGTCCGTCATCTGGACCGTTTTCAATAATCCAATTCTGCTTCCTTCGTCCTTGGTGAGTACGAGTGACCAGCCGAAGGGCATTTTGGCTGCCTTGACAGAACCCAGGAGTGACGGCTAACCTGAGGGGTTGGAACTCGGGGAGTGTGACGGGGAAAGTGAGAGGGTCGGAGCGGGCAGGAAGAGGACAAACAAGAACCACCGGGACCAGGCAGTGGAGGGAAGGGAGGAGGGTGAAAGTGAAGATCAGAGAGGATTAGGGTAAGGTTTGGGGGGAGTGTCCCAAAATCAGTCTAACAGGGTCAGACTACACAGAAGTGAGGAGGGGAGGGGGACATGAAGATCAGAGAGGATTAGGGTAAGGGGGGGGGGGGGTCAAGTGTCCCAAAAACAGTGTAACAGGGTTAGACTACACAGAAGTGAGGAGGGGGGACATGAAGATCAGAGAGGATCAGGGCGGTGGGGGGGGGCCGGGGGGGAGTGTCCCCAAAATCAGTCTAACAGGGTCAGACTACACAGAAGTGAGGAGGGGAGGGGGACATGAAGATCAGAGAGGATCGAGGCAAAAACAAATGAGACCTGGCACGATCAGGCTACTGAGAAGTGAAGCCCGAGAATAAGAAGACCAGGGACGGCTGGGGTAAAGAAGAGTAAGATGTTAACATTCAGACTGCGGGGTGGTGGGTCACGTGGCCCAAAAGGGGTACAACAGCTATGAGAAACCGCAATCTAACAGCATCAGACCAGAGAGAAGACACATCGATCAGAGAAGGTCAGGGTTTTAAGATCTCCAAAACACGTGAACAGGACGGGACCAAGAGGCGGCTGGGTGGCAAAGTCAAAGGTTACGAGTTAAAGATTAGTGGGATCCACTACAAGCCACAGAATGTAGGGAGGTGATGGTGGGACGTCATCTTTGAGTTCTCTGTCTACGGTTGCCCACCAGTGTCACCAGCTTTGTTCTTTCCCTGTACAGATCAACGCCCTTCCCGCCACCCTGCTTAATGCCCAAAACGTCCCACTGGTGAACGTCTTCCGCCCTCCGCAGCCACTCAACTCCAGGCAGGTGATGACATCGATGAAGATGGCCTCCACGACGACAGCCCCCACCTCGTCCTCCTCCACCACCAAAAGCTCCTCTGGACAAGACGCCACACGGCTCCCGTCTCTCTCGGGACTGACCGCGCTGACTCTGGCAGTCCTGGTGAGCCTCCTCTTCAGAAATTAAGAGAGGGGGGAGACGGGGGTGGGGGTATGAAACAGGCCACCATGATTTAGGGCTGGCGTTGATGACCACAAACAAAGTGGGGGCATTACCTAATGGGGGTGGGGTGGGGGCCTGTCAGATTTGTATTCAAAGACAAACCCCACCTCCGAAATCCATCAGCACCTCCCAATGTGAGAAGATGAAGCCAAATGGACCCTGTGGCCGAGGCCGGGGGGACCTTCATTCTGCTGCTGCTGCTTTGAAGACTCGAATGCACAAAGCCTGCTGCTCGCGTGCGATTACTGATGTCGAAATTAAATTTTATAAGACTGTATTCTTATCTTTCAATCAATTTAAATTTTCAATAAATGCTAATAAGTGGGTCCTCGGCTGGTTCTTGAATTCTGAGTGTGAGGAATGAGTCCCATTGAGACATCGGGGTGTGGAGTGAACCCACCAAGAAAAGACGAGAAGGTGGTCTCGCAGTTTAAAGCCCAATTGGTCACTGGGGATAGGGGGTGGGATTATGGGATAGGGGGAGGTTCTCCTTTAACTCAACTGGCTAAAGCAGCTGGACTCCGCACCCCAGATCTGGGGGTCCGGGTTCAAGTTCAAATGGATTTCTCATTGCTGACACTTCCGGGGTCCACACAGGTGGGAGGGGGATGAGTGTAAAATGGGGAGAACCCAATGAGAAAAAATGAGGTCCTTTAAGTCAGAATCTGATTGGTCATACAGGTTTGGGGGTGTGGCCTCCTTTTGGTTAACAAGGCTGGACTCTGCCCTGTGAATCCAGTAGCTTCGAGTGAGGGGCACAGAGCAGTGAATTTCTTATTGGTGACATGTTGGAGGGGGGTCTCTGGGGTCTATTCGGGTGGTGAGCGTAGCAAGACGGAAATGGAGAGAGCTGGCGATAAATAGAGTACACCCTCACAGTCGGAATCTGATTGGTCACCGAGAGGTGTGGGGGGTGTGGCTCCCTTTAGGTCAACAGGTTAAGACAGCTGGATTCTGCACCCCAAATCCAGAGGCCCGAGTTCAAGAAAGGGCCAAAGGCCGAGTGAATGTCTCATTGGCGACTCATCAGAAGGGGTGGTGTCCACTCAGGTGGTCTTCTTTTATTTTAGTAAATACAAATCTGATTTTATATTTTATGGTTTGTCTTTATGTCTTGAGTGATTGAAGTTATAAACTCAACAACGTACACCCAAGTGTGAGCGGACGGCTGCTCTTTCTCACAGGGCTCAGGAGGGTGTGGGGGATGCCACAATGGGGTGGGTTTCATGGTGGCAGGCTGGTAAGTGGTTTTAACCAAGTGTGGGTGGTTATATCTGGAGAAGTAGTGAAGGTGCGTCCGCCTTTATGGGGCTATAATATTCTCGGGGACCAAGGCGGCCTTAGGTCTGGATTGGGTGGGGGTAAGATTGCCAAAGGCAACGCACGGGCAGTAACACCAAAAAAACCTCATGAGTGGAAAACATGCGGGCATCACTCATCATCAGTCCACCTGCAGCCTTCCTAAGGAGGTTCTAACCAGTGGCACCACATCTGGAACACCTGCTTCTAACTTGAAGGATTTCAAGTGGAAAAAACATTTGGTGTGTCGTATAACACGACTGGAATGATGGTGTGAAGACCACCAAATGTCGTCTGATGTGTGCAGTTTGATTGGCTACTAAATGGGGTGGAGCTCTGGTGGTCTGCAACTGGTGCTGCTGGGCCATCGACCCAGAAGTGTGTGGCTGGTGACATCAGGGGGTCTTAAGGATATAAAGGTCACAATAAACACATCCTAGTCATCGGAGTTTGCGACGTAAAACCGCAAAGAATTAGCGTGTGTTTAGTAAGTTAGTGGCCCTGATAAAACGACCTCTGCTCAATGAGCTTTCGCCAACGATTTAGCCGTGTTGAGTTTTGGCTGGACGATAAACGTGCTTTTGACTTCCCGGGTTGTTTCTTTTTTTTCGGGGTACACGTCTCTTCTTCTGTTCACCTTATATCAAAAAATTGTCCATCAACCCTTAAAATGGCGGAAAGACTTGACGTTTAACTTTTTCGGCAAATCCTCTAATCTGCTCCCGCCTCTTTTTCTTATTCTTTTTTCTGTAACTCTTTAAATACAAATAGTTGTTACGATTGATAGGGAGTTTGCCACAATTCTTCAGAAATGTCACCTTTTTACACATTTTTTTTGCTGCTGGAGTATGTGAATTTCCCCCTGGGATTAATAAAGTATCTATCTATCTATTTTTGGGGGTCACTGAATCCACTCTGAAGTGTGTTCTGGTTTTTTTTTTTTCTCTCCAAGAACCTCCACTTACTACACCATTTTGTTTTCAACGAGAGACGCCATTTTGAGAGGTTCTGTTTGGCGGTTACTAACGGCAACGGCAGGAGTCCTAGGGTAAGAGAGGTCAATTCCCTAGGTTCATGTTGTTTTCCGAGTTTACGGATTTCTCAAAAGAATAAACCAAAGTTCATCTGCGATTCTTTTTCTGACCTTTGAGCCTTGGAGTTTGGTTCAGGGATAGGCTTTGCCACTAGACATGTTAGATCATACATTCTATAGTATACCTTCGATTAATATACGTAACTATTGTAATAAGTTCCACGCAACCTGGAAAGGGGTATGGGGGCAGCCGCATGTAAACTTGAATTTGGCTGCCAAATAAAGCAAAAAGTTGTGGTTCAATGATACAGGTTTCAGTCCAGAACAAGAACAAAGTAAACGGGCAAACATGGTGGTTTAATAGGGGGAAATGATGTCATCAGACAGGAACCGGAAGTGACATCCTCGGGGGTGTGGGGATGGAAGTGACATGACCGGAACCAGAAAGTGGCGTGCTCAGGACCAGAACCAGAAGTGGAATTTCTCACATTCGGTCCGTCAATGAAAAAGAGCAAGGTTTAGTGCACTCTGCCATCCCCTGGTTTGGTGAGGAATTTCCATCTTTTGAGCCTTTTAGATGCCTCCCATGCGCACGTGTGTGACACTATATACCCAATATTTATACAGTGGGAATAGAAAAGACCCCCCCCTTTTGAAATTTTCCCATTCTGTTTGTTTTACAGCCTTAAATGTAAACACACAAACTAATATTTCTTCCCAGCTTCACATACTCAATGCAATCTATAATATCAAATTGTTAAGATATCACAGCTACAGTTCAGAAGAATTTAAAAAAAATCAAAAACAAGAAATCCTGAGATGAATAAAGGACCCCCCCCCCCCAACTCACTCAGGTGTCAGTGCCCACCATTTCCATGGTGGTTACTGGCTTCCTCCCACCTGTAATCAGTTGTAATGAGTGTGATTAGTGAAGCTGTTCCTGGTCCATTCATTCCCTTGCTTGGTAGTGCAACTGACAGCAAACATCTGACTTGGGGTGGCAGGCCACTTTCAAAAAGATCTCAGGGATAGTGTTGTGGACAGACACAAGCCTAGAGATCTCAAAGGCTTTATCAATCCCAAGGAGCAAAGTAAAGTCCATCATAAAGAAGTGTTTGGTACGACTAGGACCCTCCAAACTGGATGGAAGACCAAGGAGGTAACTTGTAAGAGAGGCTACCAAGAGGCCAATGGCCACCTTGAAGGAGTTACAGGATTTGATGGCACAGAGTGGTCATTAATGGTGTGCAGGTGACAACAATTTCACAAGCGCTCCACCATTGTGGCTTGTTCAGGGGGGTCTCTCAAGAAAGGCCACATTAAGGCTCATTTGAGCTTTGCCAGAATGTACCTTGAAGATTCTGATGCCAAGTGGAAAAAGGGCGTCTGGTCAGATGAGCCCAAAATCAAACTATTTGGCCTCAATACAAAACGGTCCACCAATGCTGCTCACCATCCAAAACACACCATACCTACAGTAAAGCATGGAGGGGGCAGCATCCTGTTGTGGGGGGGGGCCGGGGACTCTCGTTAGGGTAGAAGGAAAAATGGATGGGGCAGAATACCCTGAAATTCTGGAGGAAAACCTGCTACCCTCTGCTAGAAAGTCGGAGATGGGCAGAATGTTCACCTTTCAACACGACAACAACCCGAAACACACAGCAAAATTGACCACCCAGTGGCTGAAGGAGAAAAAGGTGAATGTCCTGGTGTGGCCAGTCAGAGTCCAGACCTAAATCACACTGTGGAAAGATCTGAAGATAGCAGACCACCAAGGCTCACCATCCAATGTGACCAAACTTAAACAAACCGTAAAGAAGAGTGGGGGGCAAATATTACACAATCTAGGTGTGCCAAGCTGGTAGAGAAGATTCAACAGACTCAAGTCTTGGTTTTGATTTCTTCAAATTCTTCTGAACTGTAGCTGTGATTTCTTTCACTTGGATGTTAGCGGTGGCATTGAGTAAGAAAAGCTGGGAAGAAATATTAGTTTGTGTGTTTTCATTTAAGGTTGTAAAGCAAACAAATGGGAATATTTCCAAGGGGGGATTCTTTTCTATACCCGCTGTATATCAGATCATTTATTTTGAACTCCGCTTCCTCCCCCCCAGGGTCCTGCTTCTCTCTCAGTCTTTTCGTTACTCGCTTTTGTTTATGAGGTTTATTGTTTTCCTCTTTTTCAATATTTGACGTTTTCAAGTTGTTTTTGTTATCTATGCGCTTTAGGCTCACGTTTTGGGCCCTTTGAGTGTAGGCCCAAGCCTGTAAGACGGCAGGTCTGGTTTTCCCTGTGGATTTTCTGAGGTCTGACCCCCTTTTTTTTTTTTTTTTTTTAACGTGTTGTGGCGTGAATCACAAGGACAGCTGAGAGACGTGTTGGGGTCCACTCCAAAGGAACTGAGGGGAAGTAAAACAGCCTGAACCCAAGGTAGATGACGGAGATTCACAAGACGGGCTGGGGTGACGGGTTGCTTGGGGAAGATGACCCGAGTCATGGAGACACCGCAAGTGCAGGGCGGAATTTGATGAAACCAGTTCTGTCTGAACCAAACTGCCCATCAGTCTATGAGGGAAAGAGAAAGTATTCATCAAAACCACAAATACAAACTGCGGTCGGCCCGCTCCTGATCTATCTTGTTCTCAGACTCCTTAACATCTTCACCCACCTCTCGGAGTGCCTCAAGTGCCTTTCTGGCAGGAGTCAGACGACTGCAGTCAGTGAAGAGCTGCTTGGCTGAAACCCCAGGCTGACATTTACTTCAGCTTAGCTGCTGCTGAAAGGTGCCACCTGTCACCAGGGGAGGACGTAAACCATTAGGGAAGGGTAGGCAAGTGCCGGGGGTCCCAAAGTAGCTCAGGGGCCCTGTGAGAACATGCAGTTATGAACTTTTTATTTATTTTTTTTTAAATTTCAAACCTATTAAACTTGCGGGTATTGCGGTCATTTTTTTTGTCAATGTGGGCCCCTCCCAGTTCAGCCCAGACTACAATGGACTATTCCATGTTACTGCCACACTACAGCACAGTTGGAAACAAACCCTGAAAGAGCAAACTTACACAACATGGTGGAGAAAAGCAGGGTGTAGGGTAGCAGGGTCAGTCACGTACCAGCCAGTTAAGGTCTAGAAAATGAAACAAAGGCACCCAAGTGGAGCAGAAAAATCAAAAAGAAAGAAAGGTCAGGTTGGGGGGCCTGCACTGGTACAGCGCACCACTGCACCCACCACACGACAAGGATTCTGGTTGGCAACCTCCCAGACAGGCAGACGTGCGGTCCAATCCCACCCTCTATCTGCTGCAGCCAGGTGTTAGGTGGGCAACCCCCCTTGGCCTGGTCCAGCCTCTCTGGTCCTCAACAATGAGGGACCTGTGAGCCGGATCACCCTCGGGTAATTGCGCCACATGGCTGTGTGCCCTAACTGATGCTCCCTCACCATGCAGATCATGTGCCACATTCGGAACACCATGAGCAACGCAAAGTCAGACCAGCGATAACCAAGGAATCTCCGAAGAGACACAGGAGTCCAGTCTTCATCTCAGGTCATTGGAGAACGTCCATGTCTCAGAAAGAGGAAGCACAAGGACTCTAAAGACTTGGCCCTTCGTCCTCTTGCTGAGCTAGATTAATAAAGTATCTATCTATTTATCTATCTATCTATCTAGACCACCACACACCCCTATCCAGTGACCTCATGACCGCCCCATGCTCTCCCAAATCAGTCTACGGACTTCATAGAAAGAGTCACTAGAGTCATGAATGTCACTGCCGAGGTAAGTAAACCTTGTGACGAGATCCACGCTCTCTCCGCAGACAGACACCCTGCTGATGGCCCAAGAGGTCATTAATCAGGACCCTTGCAAGTCCAGACCCTCAGACTCCTCACTCAGAGCTTCCAAAATAAAGAAAGCAAAAAAAAAAAAAAAAACGTTGCAAAACTCCCAATGACACAACCTGCAGCTTGATACTGGAGATTTTTTTCATTAGAAGGCCTTTTCAAAAATGTTGCAACAAATGTAAAGAGAAAAGAAAGCAACTGGATAAGACGCTGCCACCATCAGAGCGTCAAACACCCACTGGCCCCGCCATCCACTGCGTCACCCACTTCTTCTGACGGTAAGAATGAAAGCAACAGCTCGCACAATCGGGTGGGTAAGCGAACCCGCATATTTTAATATTCTGTACACCTCACAGGGGGAAAGTAAAAAAAAATGAAGGTGCAGCAGTAAGCTACCAAATACAGCAAGCGTTTACCACAGGGACAGGGATCACCTGCAGAGGGATGCTTACCGATGTTTCTAGCTGGATGCTTGCCGTTGCCTTGCGCGCTCAGTTATAAAGAGTATGAGTCTGCACAGGGTGATTTTTACCGATGATCGATTTCGCCGGTAGCAGCACCCTGAAAGGAGAATTTCTGGCGCCACTGTGCATAAATCAGCACAAAAAAGGCGCAGTTTTACAAGTGTAAATGTGTGCAGGTTAAAAGCAGATCTGTAGAAATGGATTATTTCCTGCACTTACCCTCCTTCGGCGTGAATTGGAATTTCGATTTCAGGACTACGAGGGTCACGTGACAAAACAGGTCATTCTTGTCAAGCCCCTTTTGCCGTTAACGTGGACAACGTGGAAAACGCTTCACGGCTGAAAGTCACTGAAGTCCTGGGCAAACTAAAAAATACGTTTCTACAGACGGCTTGGGATTGCTTTGCAAACCTACTGGGCATGGCGTCACAATGAGGCCTCGCGGTGTAGGGAAGTGCATGGACAGTAAGCCATCTGTGCAATAAGTTGTTGCAACATCTGGCATTACGTGCAATAGTCACCATCTGTGCAGAAGCAAGCAGCATCATGTTCACGACAGCATAAAACGACTGTTAGTGGCTAGCGTTTGAGCTTCACCCTGAATAGCTTTTAACAAAAAGCTTTTGAAGTCCAACCATTATTTTAATACAACTAAGAAGTTAACGTTTGAGAGGAACATGTAACGCTCGTACGCCCGCGAGTTCACAGACACACCTCGATTGTATACGACCCACCCTGCTTTACACTAATAAGTGTGACCAATGGGATTTATGAGGACCCCCCCTTCCTACTTTTGCCTTAAGGCCCCAAACCATTTTGTAAGAGCCATTTACTAGTTATTTAAGTCATATTAAATGTTTGCCTGTATAACAGTGCACAGTCTACGGGAGAGGTTCTTATAAGCGCCACAAGCTGAATTGAATTTATTGACCCTCTGATTGCAGATTAGTCTCCGTTTGTGACGCGCCTGGTCGTAAGTAGGGCATGGAGGGCACACGCTATCAAACCGGGCCTTAACGTGCAGCACCGTACATACAGTGCATCCGGAAAGTATTCACAGCACATCATCACTTTGTCCACATTTTGTTATGTTACAGCCTTATTCCAAAATGGATTAAATTAATTTTTTTCCTCAGAATTCTACACACAACACCCCATAATGACAACGTGAAAAAAGTTTACTTGAGATTTTTGCAAATTTATTAAAAATAAAAAAACTGAGAAATCCCATGTCCATAAGTATTCACAGCCTTTGCCATGAAGCTTGAAATTGAGCTCAGGTGCCTCCTGTTTCCCCTGATCATCCTTGAGATGTTTCTGCAGCTTCATTGGAGTCCACCTGTGGTAAATTCAGTTGACTGGACCTGATTTGGAAAGGCACACACCTGTCTATAGAAGGTCCCACAGTTGACAGTTCATGTCAGAGCACAAACCAAGCATGAAGACAAAGGAATTGTCTGTAGACCTCCGAGACAGGATTGTCTCAAGGCACAAATCTGGAGAAGGTTACAGAAAAATTTCTGCTGCTTTGAAGGTCCCAATGAGCACAGTGGCCTCCATCATCCGTAAGTGGAAGAAGTTCGAAACCACCAGGACTCTTCCTAGAGCTGGCCAGCCATCTGAACTGAGCGATCGGGGGAGAAGGGCCTTAGTCAGGGAGGTGACCAAGAACCCGATGGTCACTCTGTCAGAGGTCCTCTGTGGAGAGAGGAGAACCTTCCAGAAGGACAACCATCTTTGCAGCAATCCACCAATCAGGCCTGTATGGTAGAGTAGCCAGACTGAAGCCACTCCTTAGTAAAAGGCACATGGCAGCCCACCTGGAGTTTGTCAAAAGGCACCTGAAGGACCTTCAGACCATGAGAAAGAAAATTCTCTGGTCTGATGAGACAAAGATTGAACTCTTTGGTGTGAATGCCAGGCGTCATGTTTGGAGGAAACCAGGCACCGCTCATCCCCAGGCCAATACCATCCCTACAGTGAAGCATGGTGGTGGCAGCATCATGCTGTGGGGAACTGGGAGACTAGTCAGGATAAAGGGAAAGATGACTGCAGCAATGTACAGAAACATCCTGGATGAAAACCTGCTCCAGAGCGCTCTTGACCTCAGACTGGGGCGACGGTTCATCTTTCAGCAGGACAACGACCCTAAGCACACAGCCAAGATATCAAAGGAGTGGCTTCAGGACAACTCTGTGAATGTCCTTGAGTGGCCCAGCCAGAGCCCAGACTAGAATCCGATTGAACATCTCTGGAGAGATCTTAAAATGTCTGTGCACCGATGCTTCCCATCCAACCTGATGGAGCTTGAGAGGTGCTGCAAAGAGGAATGGGCCAAACTGGCCAAGGATAGGTGTGCCAAGCTTGTGGCATCATATTCAACAAGACTTGAGGCTGGAATTGCTGCCAAAGGGGCATCGACAAAGTATTGAGCAAAGGCTGTGAATACTTATGGACATGGGATTTCTCAGTTTTTTTATTTTTAATAACTTTGCAAAAATCTCAAGTAAACTTTTTTCACGTTGTCATTATGGGGTGTTGTGTGTATAATTCTGAGGAAAAAAATGAATTGAATCCATTTTGGAATAAGGCTGTGACATAACAAAATGTGGAAACAGTGATGTGCTGTTAATACTTTCTGGATGCTCTGTATTGAGCATACTGAATGCGAAGTTGAGTACAGAGAAACAACTCATCTTTAAGTACAGAAACAATTGAAGTTTAACAAGAAGAAACACTTTTCTTTTTTTGGCCTTTTACTCTACATGTCTAACAACTTTTCTCCATCCTCGTGTGGATTGTTTGCCTTGAAGTTTCACTAACCCCCTTTTTAAAAACCAACATTTTCAGACCGAGAGGTTTCTGTTGGTACACTTTTGACCCCTTGCTTGATTCTCTGCCATACCCACCAGCAGCTACACATTTAATCCGCCTCTGCTGGTTGCTCAACAAATCCTGGTGATTGGATATCTGAGGAGCCATTGGAGGTCCAAAATTTGGACTTCACCGGCCTTAAAGTTAAAGAGCTGAGGAGTCAAATTGCAGGGTTGGGGGTCGTCTGTGTGTGTAAATTCAGTGTGAAGTCAAAGTGAAGACGCAGCTAATAAATTCCTGACAAATTGGCATCTCACGCTGGTTTAGAGCAGAAGGGGGGGGGGGGACCTGGAATGTAACAAGACGAACAAGAAGATGAAGCAACAAAGGTGGAGGTTTTTTTCTTAGAAAGTACTCAGTGACTCAACGCTGGAACAGAACAGAGACGTCAACGGTTGACTGTTGCCAAACCCAAAATGCACTGCACACACCTCAGTCTGCATTCAAAGCAAAATGTTCTCTCTAACCCTAGGAATGATCATTGGAATCCCACTCAGTTGTTTTGGGGCTAATCCGTCAGTCTCGGACAGGGCCCGGGAGTTGTGCGGAGATGTTACGGTAGTAACATCATACGCCGTTCCATTTTCGGTCATTTCCTTTGGAAACTGTGAACAAAATGGCGACCTTAAAAGGTGCAAAACTACTGCTTCCGAGAAGGTCCCGGTCACCGTCACCCTTTGCTTCCTGTCGATTAGCTAATCTCGAAGCCCCCTTCACACCGCGCTCCCCCCCCCCCACTCCCTTTGAGAAGGATCACTAACTTTTCGCGTGGTGCGCCTTATTGAAAGCCTCCTGAAAATCGAGAAGTCTCATCATAGGCGCCCATCTTGTCGTGTCCTTTGGTTACTTTTCTCCAACATTTGGGTCAAAGTTAAACATGCAGTCATATCGCTAGCTTGTCGCTCGTCGTCACTTTCACTCCAGACTTATTGCCGTGTGCACAGCGATGTAACAAAACACTTGTGTCAGGTGTATACTCGAGCAACTGTCCTTTCCAGATCCCACTTGCCGAGATTCCGGTTGGGCGAGATGTCGCTCGCTAATCTTCACACAAGCAGACAGGACTCTCAACTCACTTTTCCCGTTGTTGTTGTTGTTATTGGTGCCATCGTCCGGGTTTTGAGGAAGTGTCAATATTTGGGTGTAATTACAGAAGAATGGGTGAAAGGGAAGAAAACTGAAAAACACAAGACTGTCAGGCACTAAAGCATATGACAACCTGAAAAATATACTAACTGCAGTCGACGTGAAAAAGAAGTACACCCCATGGAAAACATACGGTATTTGAACAGGCAAATGGTAGACGTTCATGCAAACTGTGATCTACTCAAGCAAATGACACCTACAGTCGACATGGCAAATTCATTCAAATAATCTTCTGCTAATTTGTTCAGCTGCTGCCGTTAGGGGTTGCCACAGTGGATCATCTTCTTCCATCTCTTCCTCTCCTCATCATCTTGCTCTGTCACACCCGTCACCTGCATGTCCTCTCTCGCCACATCCATAAACCTTCTCTTCGGCCTTCCTCGTCTCCATCCTTAGCACCCTTCTTCCCAATATACCCAGCATCTCTCATCTCCTCATTCTCTCCACCTTCTCATTCGAATAACCTAAATGAATCAGATTGGTCACATGTACAAAGCAAGTCCGCCCATCCACTTAACACCATTTTAACACTAGAATTACCAGAGCTTACGAGAAAACTCGTCAATCCGGCCCACCTTAAATCTGTTCGCACCTCTCCGTCAGCGTCTTTTGTTCTGTAAATGTGCCGATTAAGACAAGCAGCCGGCTATTCCTTCCTCCCACCGTCACAGAAAGTTCACAAAGTTCTCCCAGCTCGTGCCTTGTTTGATTATCTGGGAGTGAACTGCTGGAGTTTTAGGATGAAAATAATAGATCGTTATTTGGAACACATTCATTTCATGTGTGTTCCGTTTCTACAGTAATCTGTGTAAACACATTGTTAAAACAGAAACTTTTTCATATTTTAGTAATAAATGTTACAAAATGTAGGCATAAACTATAGAATGTGTGAAGCCTGAAGTCCAAAGATCAAATAAAACACTTTCACAAAAGGTTCAAGGACAATACAACAGCTTCCGTGGCGTAGCGGTAAGATTTGCCGACTTATAATCAAAAGTCCCCGGTTCGATCCTGACTGTCTCCTTATTTACTGTTTTCAGTAGTGAGCTGCTCTAATTGTTAATATTATACAGTACACACATACATTTGGTTTGCATCTGTAACAGACGGTGTGCATTTGTAGGACTTGTGAAAGTTACCTTTTTTTTTTTTTACTTTTATTCTCTCAGTCACGATCACGATACATACTAAAATAGTAAGAATAAAAGCAGCTCACGTCTCAAAACGGACTTGTCCGGGATCGAACCCGTGAAGTTTTGATTACCAGTCAAGAGTTGATACCGTTGCGCCACCGAATCAGTCGTAGCATATGCGTGTCAACGTCATACCCTAACGCGGGTTCTTTTTCTGCAGTTATATTCTTGAATAGAAGCGCACTTGTTCTGTTATATTTGTACCATTTGTGAAAGTGTTTCTTTGAAATTTGGAATTCAAGCTTAACACATTATACACTTCATGTCTACATTTTGTCAATTATTACTAAAACATGAAAAATGTTTCTGTTTTAACGATGTGTTTCCTGTACATGGATTGTTGTAGACACGGAACACACATGAAATACATTTGTTCCAAATAATGATATAGTATTTATAAAAGGTGTGATTTTGCTTGACTTCTCACTCTATACAAGTCCAAGCAACTGACACGCAGGTAAACAGACTTGAGCTGAGAAAACTGTGCGGCGGTGGGGGATGTGATAGCAGGCTTCTTGCTGCTTATCAACACATTTACAGGACAAAAGACGCTGAGGGAGAGGTGCGAACGGATTTAAGGTGGGCCAGATTTATGAGTTTTCTCATAGGCTCTGGTAATTCTAGTGTTAAACCCATCCAATCAATCAGGTGATCCACACAAGGATGCCATTATCATTAGAACATCCTCAGGGAGATCTTGCAGGTGGACCTCAGTATCTTCTTCAAAACACGGATTTTCCAGGGTCCGGCCTTCTCTTTGGTATTGACGTGTGTGGCCAACATGAAAAGTGCTCTCCAAAGAACTCGGAAAGAAGATTGGGGCTGTGGATGCCCAGGGATTGAAAAAGATCTCCAACATACTAGAAATCAATCGTTCCGCCGTAAGGAAAATCATCTCCAAGTAGCACAGATTTTTAAATGAAGTTGTCCTGGACTGGGGTTTGCTGGAGCCTATCCTAGTTAGCATAGGACACAACGTAGGGAACAAACCCTGGACAGGGAGCCAGTCTATCACAGGACATACACACATATACACTCACTCACTCACACTGGCAACCACATTTGTCACCCCATTGACTCCTTGGGTTGATTCGCCAGATCTGGTTGGCCAAGCAACTCACATTTCCACGTCCATCCCTCACAAAGCCCTGCACTCGATTGAAGGGGATGAACCTTCCCGGTAGAAGAGTACCAGTCATTGGTTCCAAGGGTTTATGGGTAATTGTACTGCCCTGCTAGAACCTATGCTGTAATATGGCAGGGGGGTTAAAACAGGCAAGACGTGCAACGAAAACTCATTTTGCAACTGAAGGAGTTTTGCACAGAGGATTGAGCGGTCAAAAATGTCACCAAGTCGATGGCCACTTCTGCTAAAGGGGGCAATGGCAGCTTCTGAGGCCAAGGGTGGGCTTACTTCTTCCCCAGCAGACCTTTCCATCTACTGGTAATTTCATTAGATAAGGTGAGCGCTCCTTGCGTTTTCATTTTACGTACGTCACCCGTGTCTGCATAAGGATCTGCCGATTGCCTGTTCAGTTCTGTTGAAAAAGTCAACCACGTCCATGGGGGGTACTTACATTTTCATGTGACTGTATTTAATGGGATTAGAGGGGAAAAAGCAGTTTCGTTCAACGTGGATCACAACAGAACCGATTGACTGTGCCTAATTTGTGGAAACGAACAAGGAACAGACGTGGGTATAAATGGGAACAAACACTAAAAAGCAATCATTCCACAGACCGTAAGGCCCAAAACAGGTTAAAAAAAAGCCAAACACTTAAAAACTAATAATAAGAGAAATGTCTGAACAAGTGGGGTCATGAAGAATGAGTCACAATCTTTGCATTACTGGTTTGACAGAGAAAGAGAAGGAAATTAGGAATGAGCAGCCCTGGAGAGGAGAATCCAAACAAAACCAGGAGTGGATTGGAACAAAACCCTACACCCACCTGCAGGCCTGGGGATGCGGATTTTGGGACCCCCAGTCTAAACACAGTGAGGCTCATCAAACACCGAAGTGCAACAGGCTCCTGTATGAGAGGAACAAGAAAGAGGAGTGAGAGGGGAGCCCAGAGAAGTTCTAGCAGAGAAACTCTGAACCGCTGGCATCAAAGTCAAATCCCAGGGGGCCGTGGAGGCCGCAGGTTTTCATTCGAGCCGCTTCCTTAACTAGCCATCGGTTACTGCTGCTCATTGGACCTTAGTTGTTTTCAGTAGGCTTGAGAAGCGAGCCAACAGATGACCATCTACCACACTCGATAGCAGCTTTCATAAAACAACTGAAAGGAAAAAAGGGAAATTCTGAGACATATCCGTCTGTTCCTGGCCATAAACACGGCGCAAAAACCAACAGTTTTAGAAAGAGCTGGAGAAGCCGAATGAGAGCTTCCTTAACAGTAGGGATTGACCTCTAACTGAGTAATTGGTTGGAGTGAAAATGATGGCCCACCAGTAGAAGTTGGCTTCTAATTAAACAATTGGGATGGAACAAAAAGCCTGCAGCCACTGCATCCTTCCACGAGTGGAACCCGAGGTCCCCGCTGGTCAAAAACCACGAAAAACTTCAAAACCTCACAGGGTCCTTGGCTAATGACTGAGGGACTCCCACAACCACACAGAGGAGCCACCGCTTGGACAACAACTTCAAAGTGGAGCGAGCCCACCGATGGCCTGCTAACACATTGACATCTGATACGGTATCTGCTTCCATAAAATATCTGAAAAGGAAGAAAGAGAAGTTGCGAGAAATCGCTAACTGGCCAAGAACAGAACATGTCACTGATGCTCTCTGGGGGGGAAAAAAGAAGAAAATCCACAGTTTTAGAAAGAGCTGGATAACCAGAATGAGAACTTCATGAACAGTAAGAATGGAATTCTAACTGAGAAACTGGTTGGAGCGAAAAAGGTGGCCCCCTCCAGACCACCGAGTCGCCCAATCATCTTTTGGCTCCTTTGCATCTTGTTACTGTTGGTCAAGGAAAGGAAAGCGAAGCGTACAAAAATAACATAAAAAGAAGGACGTTTCATTAGCAGCAGTAAGAAAAAGGCTGGAATGAGCACCTGCAGCCACCCCCAGGGTCTGAGCTGGACACCGCTGGTTGCTCTAAACCTCACTGGGACAAGCGAGAGGTTCTGAACTGGAAGAGTAATGAAGAGGAGCGTCAGGGGGTCTCAGCAACGAAGGGAGCTTGACAAGAAAACGCAGGGTTTTGAGAACAAACAAACAGGGGAGGCTCCAAGCCAAACAGCCTTTCACATACGAGTGTCCCGGGGGCTCTAAACCACAAAACCACTGAGAAGTTTGCTTGGTCGTTGCCCCTCTCGTAGGTTCAGTGCGGAGTACTGCCATGTTAGCCACCCACTAGTAATCAGCGGGCTACTAACTGCAAGGCCGTCTTGTTTTCACAGCGGGCTCTCTCCATGTCGGCTATCGTCATACTTGGAAGACAAGAATGGTTGGCAAGTGATGACAGGTAAAGAATCTCACTGGGGATTTTTTGGTTCGCATGCAAGTGACTCCAGACTGAGAAGCATTGCAAAGAGAAGTGACAGAGAGGCCAAGTCACCAAGGAGTGCCTGAAAGACAGAGGCCAGTCTAACAGGGCAGGTCCTCCAAACAAGTGACTGAGGTGGGTGTGTGTGTGTGTGAATGGGCCTCCACCGAGGAGAAACAAATAAAGGCGCGCCCTTGAGGCGAACCCAAACTATTTACCAAGAGAGTCGAGGCCCACGAGTAATTAAAAGTTCACAAATCTGTTACACGGCGGTCTTACACAGGACTGAAAAAGACGGCTGACCGAGGACAGTTATGGAAACGAGTGTCTGAGGGTCTTGACACTGGCACACAAAGGCACTCCGACGTGGGCCACGCTGGCTGCGGGTTTTAGTTCCCACCCGATATTTTAATTAGATGCCAATTTGTGAACTTGCTTGTTAAGATTTCCCAACCCTTTAATGTTTCCTCTTAGCCTTAATTCACGTCAATATCAGTTTCATTACTTCTTGTTTTCTTGACCAGCTGCCAATTCATTAATAAGATCCAAATGTCAAAAGAACTGGCAGCTCACCATCTACACTTGGGTGTGTTCATTACGAGGAATCTGTGCGAATAAAATACTTTCAAAGATAAAGGCCTGACGATTGCTAGCCCTGCTCCTTCTACAAATCACCTGAAAGCTGCTCTCCGAAAAGACAGCCTGGCGAGGCAAAGCACTAAGTAGCCATAAAATTCAATGCACTCAGCCATTATCAGGGAGGGGCTTCTAATCAAGCAACTGGGCTGGAACACAAAATCCATCAGCCAGTGTGACCCTCCATGACAGGACCGGAGGACCCCCTGGTCAAAACCATGAAAAACGTCTTAGCTAACATCTGAAGGGAACATTAGCAGAGGAGTGACAGGGGGGCAACAGCTCTGAAAACAAGTTCAACGTGGAGCGTCTGAGTGGTCTTACATGGAGACAACCCACACAGGGCCTCACAGTCGTGAGTGAAAGGCGCTAGAAAAGAAAGAGAGAGGTTAGGAGCACACACTGATACAATGCATTGCTGCACCCAACACACGACAAACCGACTCAGAATCCCAGAGTAGGACCTGAGTGCAGTGAGGGAGACACCTCAGCACCACACCAGTTCAGAGGGAATGGAACCAGGGTGAGATTTGTTTAATGGTGGCTGGAACAGCTGTTAAAAATAAAAAAAAAACAAACACCCGTTGAGGCCAGCGCACGACTGCCTCCATATCTACAACGGCCCACTGGGTGAATTTATACAATAAACACAGGAGAAAATACCAGTGAAGTTTACTCTCCCACATTAGCCAACTTGATAGGTAAATATTTATGCTCAATTCCGATTGCTTTTAAGTAGCTAAAAATATGAAATAGGCCTAAATTAGAAAAAATTAATTAATGGATGAGATCCACCTCGGACTACAGTATGTGAGCTTTGGTTCAAATCCTTCACTTGTGGTTTGCTTCATAAAAGATGTAAAAAAAGACTGAAGGAGGAGCAGAAAAATCAGACCTCCGTCACACTGCTGGGACAATCTGGGTGAGAAGACCCCCAAGTCAGGAATAAAAGGAGGCGAGTTCACACCTCCAAGTAGGAGAAGGTTTTTAAACAAAAGAAGCAGGCCAGACAAAAAGATATTCGAGTAAATTAATAAAGGCATAAATTTGATTCAGTATATCCTTGGTTAGTACAGTATAGAATATCAAAATATTTTATAGTATAGCTCGGTATAATATTATAAAGGACAATGCAGTATAACGACAAATAGTGTAACACTGATTAGTATTATATTGTATAGAATTGTACTGTATAGTGTAGAGGAATAATGTATGGTATTCTATAGTATAGTGTGGTATGGCATAATATTGTACAGTCTAGAGTAACAGTATACCATGGTATAGCAAAATATTGTATAATATAGTAAAATAATGTGTATTATATAGAATAGGATTATCTAGTACAGTATAGTATACTTAACCATATTTTGAATATTTTAATATAGTATAGTGTAGTTAAATATTGTATGGCACTGTATAGTGTATTGTACAGCAAATTATAACATAACATTGAATGTTTTGAAAAGTATAATGCATAGTATAGTATGGCATAATATTGTACTGTATGAAACAGTACAGGATTTATAATGTAATAGCAACGTAAAGTATATTTTACAGTACACTATAGTACAATATTGTACATTGTTAAACAGTATAATATATAGTATTGCTTTGTATTGTGTAATGTAATAGTGAATGGTATTCTATAGTACAGTGTGGTACAGTAGAATATTGTTAAGAATGGTATAGTATACTTTACAGTATAATGTTGAAAATGGTTATACATTACATACTGTATATGCTTACAGTATACAATAGCATTATATTGTATATAGTATATATAATGTACAGGATAGTGTAATATGGTATAATATTGTACAGTATGATATAGTATAGTACACCATTGGACAATACAAGATGGTAGGCCTGCGGTGGGTTGGCACCCTGCCTGGATTGCTTCCTGCCTTGTGCCCTGTGTTGGCTGGGATTGGCTCCAGCAGACCCCTGTGACCCTGTGTTCGGATTCAGGGGGTTAGATAATGGATGGATGGAAGATGGTGAGGCACTCTATAGTAAATTTTACAATATACTACAGCATAATATTGAATATTTTTTGATATAATGCAGTATAGTATATAATTGCTTAATATTACAGTATATAATACATATATATCATTTTATATAATACTGTAACATATACAATAATATAGCCCTAATATTGCATAGTATTTCATAGTACAGTGCTGTGTTGTACAATATTGTATAGTATTATACAGCATAATTTGGTATAACATTATATACTATTATACACTATACAGTAATATTGTGTGGTATGTTTTACAGTGTACTATAGCATAACACACAGTAGTACAGTACAGCACAGTAAAGTGTAGTATAGTATACTATTGTATAGGGTATTTTCTAGTTTTCCCATAGTAAAGTATAGTCCTGTGTACGGAGTACAGTGAAATTCTTACTTGCACGCCTGACCGACACACAGTATGTCGCCACTCCCCGGCGCTGTGATAAATTTTTTTTGTTCTTTATATCACTTTACAATTTCTTGTATTAGGAATTTGTTAGTTTTCGCATACCCCTTGGGGTCAGAGCGCAGGGTCAGCCATTGTACTGCGCCCCTCGAGCAATTACAGGTTAAGGGTCTTGCTCAAGGGCCCAGCAGAGTAGGATCTCTTTTGGCAGTGACGGGGATTCGAACCAGCAACCTTCTGGATACCAGCACAGATCCATTAGCCTCAGAGCCACCACTCCCCGGCGCTGTGATAAATAAGGTGGTCTTTAAAGACGTGATGTTATTTTAGTTAACAGAACACCCCAGTCAGCTTGCCTGATATTTGCCATTCATCACACACCCCCATTTGTTCATATGTAACTACCCTGCATTTGAACTTTAACAACTCAAAGCTCCAAATTCCTCAAAGTGTTCTTTCGAAGTCCTAAACGTATTTTTCTAACTGTGTGAACCTCTTGGCAGAGGTCTGGCGGTTGCTGATGTCCCGTTTTAGAAGCCTACCACTGAATGGCTGGGACGTGTGCCAGGAGTCAACATCATTTCAGTCCACTTGTTCTCGAGTTACAGAGTCCACTAAATTATCAGAAGACGCACACAAACACACTTTTTCACAATGCACAAGGAATGCTTTAGGGAGACTAAAAGTGCTTTTGCAACTGAAAACCGGAAGTCTGTTTTTCTCATGATACCAATACTCGCTCCATGTGTGAGAACTTCACCCTTCAACACGTTCTTCAATGGCACTCGAATACTCGCTGCACGGCACTCACGTCTGCCAGAGGTCATCAGCTTCTTTAGCCGTTTACTGGAATACTCCTGCCACAAACAACAACTTTTACATTAGCTGTTCATCCTACACAGTTTTAAGTGATGGCCACAAACAAGTTTAAATCTCATAATTTTCATGGAGATCACAAAATCCCTGATACCATGCGCTTGAGTATGGCCCATGTTGAGCAGCAGCAAACAATACCAAAACATCAATTCACAAAAAAAAAAATCTCAAAGCACTCACATTGCAGATCCAGCTGACAGCCATCCAGTCCTACGTTCATATCGTCCCAAACGTGAATTTTTACTAAAATGAGACCAAATACAGCACTTCTGGAAAAATGCTCGTGTGTGGAGATGAAGCACATTTAGATAGAATTGAGCATTTGAACTGTAGTCACCCCCATGTACCCACTTACAGGCCACCCTGACACTCCATGAGCCCTACAGCGCAGGACTTTGGGGTTTCTCAATGGCAGTCTGATAAACTGACCTTCAGCTTGTTGAGGCGCCTCAGATCCTGATGTCCACCTGCTCAGAGCTTCACTTGTCTTTCTTTAACTGCTAACCTCCTCTCTCAGGCCACAGCTCTGCATTGCTGACATCACGTCAAGCGCCATGGCAGTCAATGAATGAGCTCTTAGTGGGCAGGACTGACCAATGACTGAAGGAAGAGGCGGGGCCTCAGGTCAAAAGCTCAATCTCATTGGAGTGCTATTCACTATTGTACACGAGAGAATTTTCCGGAAGTGGTTTTATTTAACAATATTCTTGTAAACATTATACATGCTTGAGACGTTGATAAGACCTGCCATGTGGATTATGTGATGCTTTACTTGAGATTTTTTTTTCCATAGACAGTTTTGTATGTGGTTCATGTTGGACCACATTGAAGCCCACTGTATCTGGAAATTTTGTGATCTCCAGTTTTCCTTCACCAACAAAACAAAAAAAACACACAGAATAAGGAATAGTTAAAAAAAAAAAAATCATTTGTGAATGGAGTGTTCCAGAATGTTCTAGATATGTTTCCCTTGCAAACACAGCCACAACAGAAAAAAAAAATCAAGAAGGTGACTTCTGACCGCCACTCCCCCTTAGTTACCTGGACCAGTACCTCTAATTCCAGTTTAAGACCACCTCAGACATCTCAGCTAGCCACATCGACCTTGGAGATCTCCAGCGGTAGCACAAGGACAAATAAACACGTGACATCAGGCCCTTCCGTGCTCTGCTTTATTTTGTGGAAAGTTGCGCCCTCTTTCCAGGTTGAAAGCCCCCCATCACACATCCTCCTTCTTCAGTTCCCTTTTTGAGCCAATTTGCCCCCTGCCCCTTCCTCTTCCCCTTGGTGTGAAGTCCCTTCTTCCTCCCTGGAAATGTGGTTTCCAATATCCTCCTCTTGTCGGGTTCGGGCCACTTGTCCGACTCCATCCTCCATGCGGTCTGTTGCTGTGCCTCTGCGTGCTGCCCTGGGGCTCGTAGCCTGAAGAGAAGTTGTCGTTCCTGATGATTTTCTCCTCTACCGGATTGTCACAGGAGTCGGCCATTTGTCTGAGATTCTTTCCGTCGCCCGCTATCACACGTTCTGACTGACTGGTGCTACAGTCCCGAATGTTACCCTGAGTTTCATTACGAGCGTCCCGAGACAAGGGACTGGCGGCATCACAGTTCCTGTCATCGAGTCGCTTTGCGCACATCACATGACTTTTCGACTGGTGGACGGGTCTGGCAGGACGCCACCTTTCTGACTGGCAGACCCTGACTTGTACAGGCAGCACAGATTCGGGGCCTACCTTCTCCATCTCCTCCAACGGAAGGCTGGGTGACACAGTTTCTGCTTGCAAGCCCATCCGGTGAAAGGTCCTTTCTAAATGCATCTCCCCCTTGTCTTGAATTCTCGGGAAATGCTGACGTCTGTGTTGGCCTCGGCCCCTCCAGTGGGGCCTTTCGTCTTTCCTTCTCCTGTTCTTCCCCATATCCTGGTATACATGACCAGGTGTCTCTGGAGTTCTTACTTCTGCTTGAACACTGGGGTCCTTTAGATCAGACTGGTCACAGTTTTTCACGGAGGTTTCCGATCGACTTCCATCTTCTTCAATGGGAGCAGCTTCTACGGGTGTTTCTACCACAGGGGCGGCCGAGTGTTCAGCGGGAGAGGTAGCAGTAGCAGATTCTTCTGGGTTCAAAATGGACTTGTTACCAGCTTCTTCTGAAGGTGTCTAAAAAGATAAATGAAAAAAACAAATCTAATAAGGGTGGTTAAGTCGATCGACAGGAAAAACTTGGCTAACGAACTACACGTGTTTCAGGATTCGAGCATTTTATAAAGATCTTTGTTACCGGAGGTAGATTTAACTTACAGAGAATATGGATGTGTGTTGTAAAACAAACACGACGACAGCAGTAGTTTTCGCATAACATGAGTATGTACTTAAAAATTGTACAACTAGATGAATGAAAGTCCATGGCATAACCCACCAAATCTGATGGCTCCTGGTGCTTCCGCAGCAAATTCTGAGAAACTCAACTCAACACGTCAGCCTACCAATTTTCATGATCTGCACTTCTTATATATAAACGTGTACGCGTGGAAGTGCATGTGCCTGTCTGGACCAGAAGTGAGAGGTGGAGTCGGGGTAAGGGCTCCTTCTTCGAGGAAACCGAAAACTCGCTTAGTTGCAATTAAAGCAAGGCAAGCACGTCGGCAAAACGAAACCGCCGAAGACAAAGTAGCTTAGCCGCTAACATCGGCAAAACTGTATCCCTTTTACTTTTCCTCCTGCCGCTAATGCACAAGCATGTCGGCAAAACGAATCCTCCTAGGAGAGAAGACGCCCAGAGGAGTTCCCTTCAATTACCGGACATCTCTACATTTCTATATTTATTCTGATGATTTCAACCGTTTCTGGGACCCCGGGGCTTTTAACAGCACGGGCTTACACAGCTAGTTATATATTATTTTTTGGGTTTTTCCTTGCCTCCAAGTTGTCTGTTTTGGAGATATTAGAGGTCAAAAAATTGAAGTTTCTACAACATTTCGGAAGATGTTATTTTTGAAATATAGGGGTTTCAGAAAGTATTCAGACCCCTCCACTTTTATCACATCATGTTAGGTTGCAGCCTAATGCTAATATCGTTGATATTCCTTTTATATAGAATAGAACAGAATTCCTTTTATTGTCACTATACACATGTACAATGAGATTAAAAGCAGCTCCTTCAGTGCAGACATATATGTAGAACACAACAAGTAAATAAACAAATAAACAAATGGTGCAAAAAGTTGCAAAAAAGTTCTGCGACGCTATATACAAATGGAAGAATAATAACTAAATCGAGTTATTGCACATTATTTAAATACTGAAAAGAATAAATATAACTATTGCACTATTGGGTTACTGCACATAATTTAAATATTGCACAATAATAATGATCACGTGCAGTGAGTAGTGGATGTTGGACCCTGAGAGTAATGATATTGTACAGTATACAGCTATTACACAGTTATTATTCAGTACTATTTAGATATTGGATATTGCTGCACAGTTGATGGGTAGAAGGAAGTCCAGGGGTTGGGGGGTTAGACTGTGTAGTCAGTGCATGTGTGAGTTTAGAATGGTTATGGCTTTTGGGAAAAAACTGTTCTTGAGTCTGTTTGTCCTTGTTGTGATACACCTGTAGCGCCTCCCTGAGGGCAGCAGGTCAAACAGATCAGAGCCAGGGTGGCAGCTGTCCTTGATGATGTTTTTTGCTCTGCTGAGGCAGCGGGAGGTGTAAATGTCCATTATATTTGCATCAAGCAACACTTAAAACTCAAGAATGACAAAACTTCACAGTCTGGAGTAGGAAAAGTACCAAGAAGTACGGACTAAGAACTAGAAAAGTCCCTACAGTGGGAAAGCACCTATAGTTCTGGAATGAGATGTTTAATAAGGACATATGTTTGTGATGTTAGGCTGTTCACATACTTCATCCCCATGTGTAATGTTTGTAAAGAGCTCTACTGTATAAAAAGCACTATACAAAGACTGATTGACTGAAGTTCTTGTCAGGAATAAAAAGCGGAGGAGAGCAGAGAACTCGATCTCAACTTCAATAGTTTAAGAGGACTCTAGCAGTACCATCGATTCCTATTTGGGATGGAGAGCCTGTAACTGACTCATAGATTGCTAAAGGCGCACTGCACTTGAAATGCGATCTATTTAGAAGAAAGAAAAAAAAAAGAGTAATCTAAATGAAAAGGAAATGAATGGAGAATGTGCGAGGGGAGGAATAGTGACAGAGTGAAAAGAGAGAGAGAGAGATGGAAAAATCCCATTCAAATTTAAAAAACAAAACAGCCGAGAGACATCATTTGCTTTTTTCTTTGTTTTTTTTTTGGCAAGGCTGATGGGTAGGGAGGTTTGAAGCTTTATGTAAAACACTTGCACGCTAAAAATAAAAACTGATGGCAGAATTTCCTTCAGCGCAGTTCCAAAGTGAGTCAACATAAAACAATCTTCTGTGACTAACTCATTTTAATGGATCCACAATCATTGAGTTTTGACGTTGCCCAATAAAAAGCACCTCCATTAAATGCCCAATGGTAGCTAAAAAAAGAACACCCAGGGGGTCATTACAACAATACATCAACTGTACCGACCCTACTGTCTAATTTCCCTTTGACACAAGCACATCAGCCGTAATAACTTACCACATTCTTCTCTTCTTAGGTTCTTCAACCTCCACAAAGTGTGACAAACTTGCCTGTCAGGTCGGTTTGCAGTCAACCCATTTTCAATTTGTCTACGCAACCTCGTAACATCAGATTTGACCAATTTTTGTGTTTGTAATCAGTAAAAGCACCCTAAATTTCACCAGGATGAAGCCTTATGACTTTTCCTACACTTCCCTAAATAAACGTAATAAAAAAAAAAAAAAGTTAAACATCCTGTAATTTACACAGCTTCTAAGAAATGGTTCCCTTGCCATGTCTATCAGGTCAGTTTTCACCCGTCATTGACTTTTCAAATTTTCAGCAGCGTTTGCAATAGTTTGTTAGCTCACAGCCCATAAAAAACATCCTAAACGTTGTCTGTTCTAAAAGTTAAGATCATCGGGGCTACAGCTTAAGGTGACCAATGACTGTATGACAAGTTTTGTGGTGAAAAATTTGATGTGCAGGGTACCTAAAAATGGGATGCAAGTATTGGGCCAAAAAAGACCCAGAAGGCACAGCACTGAGTCTGCACTTAAAAGACGTTGTGAGGGTTAATTAAACAAAGAAAAATTATACATTTAAAAAAAGAAGCACATGTCGAAACTCATCTTGTCACATAAATGTCCGTCCTTCCAAGAAAGCCATTAAGCACACAGGGGTGTGACACAATTACATTATTTACTGTATTTGTCATGCTATCTTGTGCACTTTGTCTTATTTCCTTAATTCAGTGAGTGCATTTACATGCACACACTGTTACACACGTACGAGTAGGAGGAAGCCGAGTGGACCGAAAGAAGGTAATTCCACAGCATGCCAGGGGGCAGCGGGGCGCACTAAACCTTTCTCTATTTTCTCTGCAGACCAAACATGGGAAAACTTGCCTGATTTCTCATACAAGACATCACTTTTGGTTCCGGCGCCAAGAGTGGTGTCACTTCCGGCTCCAAATCCCAGTAACACGTCACTTCCGGTTCTGACATAGATGACATCACTTCCTTTGATGGCCTTTAAAGCCGCCATCTTTGCCAATACTCTTCAGTTCATGTTGAGAACTCGTCCTGAGCTCATTTGTGCAATTTCAATTACCCCAGGTACAATACAGTGCATCTGGAAAGTATTCACAGCGCATCACTTTGTCCACATTTTGTTATGTTACAGCCTTATTCCAAAATGGATTAAATTCATTTTTTTCCTCAGAATTCTACACACAACAACCCCATAATGACAACGTGAAAAAAGTTTACTTGAGGTTTTTGCAAATTTATTAAAAATACAGTAATCCCTCCTCCATCGCGGGGGTTGCGTTCCAGAGCCACCCGCGAAATAAGAAAATCCGCGAAGTAGAAACCATATGTTTATATGGTTATTTTTATATTGTCATGCTTGGGTCACAGATTTGCGCAGAAACACAGGAGGTTGTAGAGAGACAGGAACGTTATTCAAACACTGCAAACAAACATTTGTCTCTTTTTCAAAAGTTTAAACTGTGCTCCATGACAAGACAGAGATGACAGTTCAGTCTCACAATTAAAAGAATGCAAACACATCTTCCTCTTCAAAGGAGCAAACAAATCAATAGTGCTGTTTGGCTTTTAAGTATGCGAAGCACCACGGCACAAAGCTGTTGAAGGCGGCAGCTCACACCCCCTCCGTCAGGAGCAGAGAGAGAGAGAGAGAGATAGAGAGAGACAGATAAAAAAATCAATACGTGCCCTTCGTGCTTTTAAGTATGCGAAGCACCGTGCTGCATGTCGTTTCAGGAAGCAGCTGCACAAAAGATAGCAACGTGAAGATAATCTTTCAGCATTTTTAGACGAGAGTCCGTATCGTCTAGGTGTGCGAACAGCCCCCCTGCTCAATCCCCCTACGTCAGGATCAGAGAAAGTCAGCGCAAGAGACAGAGAAAAGTAAGCTGTGTAGCTTCTCAGCCATCTGCCAATAGCGTCCCTTGTATGAAATCAACTGGGCAAACCAACTGAGGAAGCATGTACCAGAAATTAAAAGACCCATTGTCCTCAGAAACCCGCGAAGCAGCGAAAAATCCGCGATATATATTTAAATATGCTTACATATAAAATCCGCGATGGAGTGAAGCCGCGAAAGGCGAAGCGCGATATAGCGAGGGATTACTGTAAATAAATTGAGAAAGCACATGTACATAAGTATTCACAGCCTTTGCCATGAAGCTCAAAATTGAGCTCAGGTGCATCCCGTTTCCCCTGATCATCCTTGAGATGTTTCTGCAGCTTCATTGGAGTCCACCTGTGGTAAATTCAGTTGACTGGACATGATTTGGAAAGGCACACACCTGTCTATAGAAGGTCCCACAGTTGACAGTTCATGTCAGAGCACAAACCAAGCATGAAGTCAAAGGAATTCTCGGTAGACCTCCGAGACAGGATTGTCTTGAGGCACAAATCTGGGGAAGGTTACAGAAAAATGTCTGCTGCTTTGAAGGTCCCAATGAGCACAGCGGCCTCCATCATCTGTAAGTGGAAGTTCGAAACCACCAGGACTCTTCCTAGAGCTGGCCGGTCATCTAAACCGAGCGATCGGGGGAGAAGGGCCTTAGTCAGGGAGGTGACCAAGACCCCGATGGTCACTCTGTCAGAGCTCCAGAGGTCCTCTGTGGGGAGAGGAGAACCTTCCAGAAGGACGACCATCTCTGCACCAATCAGGCCTGTATGGTAGAGTGGCCAGACGGAAGCCACTCCTTAGTAAAAGGCACATGGCAGCCTGCCTGGAGTTTGCCAAAAGGCACCTGAAGGACTCTCAGACCATGAGAAAGAAACTTCTCTGGTCTGATGAGACAAAGATTGAACTCTTTGGTGTGAATGCCAGGCGTCACGTTTGGAGGAAACCAGGCACTGCTCATCTCCAGGCCAATACCATCCCTACAGTGAAGCATGGTGGTGGCAGCATCATGCTGTGGGGATGTTTTTCAGCGGCAGGAACTGGGAGACTGGTAAGGATAAAGGGAAAGATGACTGCAGCAATGTACAGAGACATCCTGGATGAAAACCTACTCCAGAGCGCTCTTGACCTCAGACTGGGGCGACGGTTCATCTTTCAGCAGGACAACGACCCTAAGCACACAGCCAAGATATCAAAGGAGTGGCTTCAGGACAACTCTGTGAATGTCCTTGAGTGGCCCAGCCAGAGCCCAGACTAGAATCCGATTGAACATCTCTGGAGAGATCTTAAAATGTCTGTGCACCGACGCTTCCCATTCAACCTGATGGAGCTTGAGAGGTGCTGCAAAGATGAATGGGCCAAACTGGCCAAGGATAGGTGTGCCAAGCTTGTGGCATCATATTCAAAAAGACTTGAGGCTGTAATTGCTGCCAAAGGTGCATCGACAAAGTATTGAGCAAAGGCTGTGAATACTTATGGACATGGGATTTCTCGTTTTTTTTATTTTTAATAAATTTGCAAAAATCTCAAGTAAACTTTTTTCATTTTGTCATTATGGGGTGTTGTGTGGAAAATTCTGAGGAGGAAAATGAATTTAATCCATTTTGGAATAAGGCTGTAACATAACAAAATGTGGAAAAAGTGAATGCACTGTGAATACTTTCCGGATGCATTGTATATGGGTGCCTGCCCCAAATCTTTTTCTGTGTCCAAGGGCGACTTCTTTCACAGTGGTGTAGCCGGCAGGATGACATCCTACAGGAATCAGAAGGCGAACCCAGAACATACCTTGGTACACCAATATGTCTTTCAACCAAAAAGGGGTTGGGTACGGGAGTACCGTACCTGCGTTACTGAGCTGGGGTCAGTCGGTGTGAGTCGGGAGCCTGCTCCGACCCGGAAGCCTGTGACAGATACCTGGGACCGTAGACAGGGGACCTACAGACGAGGGTAAGGTCCAGATTGGAACACTGGTCTCTCAAATCAAGGGACCGCTCCTAAAGGATCCACAAAGGCGACAGTCTTTGAGAAAGGTGGAGGTGCCTCGGGTTGGCAGGCGAGGGAGATCATGAATTGGGAATACAATTCCAGAATCCCCATAAAATCACAGGCCTTTGCACTTTGGGCTAGTTGGGCGCTGGCTAAGACCAAAACAAAATAGCGCCCAACAAATTATTGAACAGATAGCTTGTGCTATATTAGTTCATGCCCTCCCGCCTAGGATAAGGCGAGTAATCAGATTAAGTCAGAAACCTGGTTTCTTAAAAACCTCCGTTTACACGCACAACTACGCTGCTGGAGTTTTCCTTTGGCAAAACACTATGAAAAGAGGAGTTAAATGCCATCATTAGCCGCCATGAATCTGAAAACAAACAAGTCTGTGATAATTTTGTTGTGCTTTATAAATGTATTCATTCCTCCACGTGGCTTGAGATAAATTACATCCTTGACCTGAGCCACCGAATTCAACGTACAGACAATGGCCACTGCATCACCCGATTACACTGAATCAACAGGTCGATAAACAAATAGCTGAATGAAAACTAACCTGATACTTTGTTTATAGGTTTCTGTTACCACATTGCATGTGGCATACTCTTTTCGGCTCGGTTGTGTGATGGAGCCCTGCAAAGGGCTGGCATACCAATACGTGCTCTTCTTGCCTTACAGCCAAGTGCTGCTGGGTTAAGAGCAATGGATGTATTTTTTTTTTAACTTAATAAAATAAGTATGGCATTAAGTTACTCGTTACATTAAAAAGTAATTGGACTATGCAACTTGCATTAATTTTAAAGTGTTATCCAGCAGAGAAGGCTGAAGAGGGTTGGCCACGTGTGCAGAATCCTCTAGACACAGCTACTGACCCGGTGGAGGATACAACAGACTGCGCCCAAGAAAACAAGGACAAAACAAGTGGAGGAAGATCTGAAGATCCGACGACTCAGTCTGAACAAGGCCAGGACCGTCACCATAGACTGTAAAGCACTGAAAAACATCAACCCACAGCATCATAGATGTTGTGCCGCCAACCGTCTCCTCCAGCCACCAGCTAGGAATCAGAGAGAGAGAGAGAGAGAGATCTAGAGAGATCCAGAACGTACATTCAACTCATCAACATAAATACAGCGATTTATGAAATACAGACACTGATTATTTCAGCCAGAAGAAGAGATAATGTGAGCGCCCAAGTATCTGCCTCGGAATAGACCTTTTACCTGTGGCTACTGAAAGCGTTTCGAAAGCCAACACATGCGCAGGTGAACAGAATGCGATGGACACGCGTAGACTACAAAATCCTCAACTGTACCCTGGTTCAGGGTTTACACAGCCACATAAATCGAGTTACTAGCAGAGTAATCTACATGTGTTAACCCTGTTTCTCTAACCAGAATAAATTGTTCACATGGTATTTTAGAAACCAGGTTTCCATGAATAACTGAGTTATTAAAGCACATGGAAACACACTCAGTGTTTCTTAAACTATAGGGTTGGGTCACCACAACTGCGCAGTGAAATTAGTCAAGTTCATCCAAGTGATAAGTCGCCCACTCTTGAGTGCAGCTATTTATTGTTGTACTATGTGAAGCGGCACTGATGATTCACCAGCGAGAGGCTTCGTTTTTATGGCACTAAAATATTAGATTACTTATTTATAAAGGAACATTTACAACAACAGAGGCTGCGCCAAAGTGCTGTACAAAGAAAGCATTAAAATAAACACAATGCAAACAATCAAGCAGATGCAGTTTAATAAACCAACCAATTTTAACATCCACCACAATTGCATTACACACAGTGAAAGGCAGAAGGAAACAAGGAGGTCTTAAGCTGACTTTTAAAAACCTTGATAGAGGATGAAGACCTGAGGTGGAAAGGCAAGTCATTCCAAAGCCGCGGAGCAACAACTCAGAAAGCTCCGTCTCTCCCTTGACTTCAGCACAGACCTCAGAACTACAAGGAGTCGTTCAGAAGAACTCAATGCTCTCTGTGCCACGCAGGGGTGAAGGAGATCACATTTGTATTTTGGAGGGAGACCATGCAAGACTTTCATAACAAACAACCAGGTTTTAAAATCAATGTGACGCCTCACCGGTAGCCAGTGGAGAGACAGAGAGGCTACAATGGGGGAGACGTGATCCTTTTTTTTTTTGACCCAATTAAGAATCTCACTGCAGTGTTTTGAAGCAGCTGAAGGCGCGACAGAGTAGATTTGGGCAGACCCACATATAAGGAATTCCAATAATCCAGCCGAGACGTAATAAAGAGGCATGAATGACCATTTCCAAGTCCTTCCGTGACAGAAAAGATTTTAGTTTAGAAATTTGCCTCAGTTGGTAAAAACTGGACTTTACTACCGCAGAGATTTGTTTTTCAAAACTTACTGACGACTCGAAGATGATGCCTCAGTTTCGGACATCATTATGAATCATTGCTGCCAAAGAGCCCGAGTGCTGATTTCAACTGCAGATGTGGTAGGACCAAAAGTAATGACCTCTGCTTCATTTTCGTGCCATCAAATATTTCATATCCTCAAGAGCTTGTTTTTTTTATAGATGAAGTGATGTCAGGATTCACTTTGAGGTAGAGCTTTGAGGTAGATACGCAACATCATGTTTGTAAAAGATGGCCTACAAGGGGAGCCAGGAAAATATAAAAATGCATTTCCCACAACAACATCATCCTGCTCATAAGCTGGGAAGCAATAAGCTTAGACGACCGACAAGTAAAGACATGAAGAAAAAGAGCGAGGAGGGAATGACAGGCAAGCTTGCGAGGTGAAAGGATTCACGGCGCCAGTTTCTAAGGTCCGAAACCCCTGCGTTCTTTATTCCTCATCACTGGATCCTATAGCTCGTCCTTCCCAGTGAGCATGTATTGGATGTCAGCTCTCATGCACACACAGCCCACCCCTACAACTAAAGAAGAAAACAAACAAGTCACAGACTTGTCGGATGGAGTCTCTGTGTATGTCACATGAGGCAACCGGGATCACAGAATCGACTGCGTCCCACTCATTATGATGATTTAAATCAAGGCTATAACTGAAAATCGCTGGAGATGTCGCCTAAGGTGACAAGAGCGTTCTGGCATGCATCTCTTTGATCTTCTGGGTGACAGCCTTGGCTAGTCTCACGTTTGATTGATTCTCGTCTACCAGTCCTCCACCTCCATGACTTGTGGCTTGGAGATTTTCCTCATTAGGTAGACTAGGGTGAAGGACAGAGTCTTGTTTATAGGCTACAACTCACCATTAATGCTGACCACCAAACATCCTCTCTGACTTGTCCCTGTTGTGCGGTTTTCCTCCATTTTTATTTTTACTCGATTACACGTTTTTCTCTTTGTATTTTCTGTCACTTCAGGTGTTGTTGCTTATGCCAAAACTTCTTATATCAACAGTTTTGGTTTAAGAAATGTAATTAACATTATTAAAAATATTTTGCATCGATTAGAAACAAATCTTTGGTTCTCACGGGTGTCATGGTTATTTAGCAGTGATGAGCGAGCAGTATGTCACGGGATAAACGGTCAACACCGAGGTCTCCTTTTTATTAGCTGATAAATCCTTTTCAATTACTACGGTAAAGAGTTCTGACAGTCTATCCAGCAGGGGGTGATAACTCCCTGGTTGGAATAAGTTCTTTTGTAATTCCAGCATGTTACATAACCCGAAACTATATAGATAGGATCTAAAAAGGCGATACCCCTCCCTTAGTGATACGGAAGTAAGAAATCACATAGGAGAAATAACTTAGCTTTCTTTAATGATGGTTTACGCGGCATAACAGACGAGGAAGCCATGACAAGACTATCACCGAAGTGGGAGCTCGATGTATACAGTCTGCCATTTTCGTCTCTGCGTTGGAAGGATTTTCTGGATTGGATGATGGTATCTCTCGTCCGTCTGTTGGCTTCAGAGGTGTGCCGGGCAATGTTCCAAGGCGTTATACTCTTTCTCCATGTGTAGGCCCCCACTTAGGTGAATAATGCCATTCCAAACAAGGAAAAGAAGATCCAATGTCATGCTGAATCTGACACACAGAAATAGTACAATGCCCATTTCACAGTTGGCCCTTTCTTGTCTTCTAATCCTTGCCTAGCAGTTCTAAATGATGAGCCCCTCTGTGTGCTAAATCTGGCTCTTGTTTTATCTGTACATGTGAGTGGATTTATAAAATATTTTTTGTACGGAGCACAGTGACTTATTAAACTTATATACTTATTACAGACAGCAGGTGCTTTTTGGACTTCATACAAGGAACAAGCAACCATGAAGTGGTTAAAACTTCCATCGCCAGCAGAACATGAAGACCAGCACCAACATCTTGATATACCCAACCTGAATTTTGACAATCCGGCTCTTTGGCTCGAAGACCTTGAACCAAAGACACGAGTCAGTCCACCTGAGATGCCCACACCAGATACTCCAGCTTTATTGGTAGGATTTCTGAGGAACTTTCAAGGCATCTCCTGCACTGCACAGAAACTTATCAAAGATATCATCGGCAATGTTCCCTCAAATTATTTTTTTTTTTTGCTGCTGAGCAAATGTGCCCTAACTTTCCAGTTAAGACCAATTGATTCAATTAGAGATTTGACCGCCATGATACACTAAAGCCCAATGGAAGGGCCACGTGGGTGGCGGCTGGCTCCCCTTGGAGTTTTTAAGATTCTCAATCAGTAAGCTTAGTCCCTTGGAGTTTCTGGCAGTGTGATAACTGCTGTGTAGAAATTTAAAGGTGCTGCACGGGAAAAAGGGTGCGGCCACGCAGCTTAGAGGGAGACCCTTGTTCATTGCCCATCGCCAGTTCTCTCACTTTTTTCAGCCATGTAGCACACCCGGACACCACCGTCCCAGCAAACAGTACTGCAGCAGTTGCTGTTCGCCGGGAAAACTGAAAGGTGCCCACAACTCAAATTCCAGGTCTGTCCAGCTTACTTTGACATCATTTGGTAAGTGGCCATACATGACCTTTGTTGTCCAAGCATGACCATGAATTACTAGGGTTGTGTTTCTTCTTAGTTCTTTGCCATAGACTTCTGCTCTATCTTTTGACCATAGGTTTAGGTTTAATTCCGATTTTCCTGACTACGATTCAGTTCCCAATCTGTTCTCATCTAAATATGGCCTCTTGTCCCAGTTGGTATATATCGCGCCAGCATTCTACAAGCTCTCATTAACGCCCAATAGCTAGTAAAGCATACGGCCACACACAGACCTGGAATTCACAGGGCTGCACTCACTCTCTCTCACAAACACACACAATGTATGGTTTATTGAGGGGCTTGCCCTGGAGTATTGTTGTTTTTTTTATTTGCTTGTTTTGTATCCTACTTAGGGTATGACTAACTCGAATATGTGGCACTGCCTGTGGTGCAGGTGTGGTCACTAAATAAGCTGCCCAGCAGGGAGGGCAAATTTTTGGCTCCAAACCAAAATTTCACAGACTAAATCCACTGTTGGGAAGCAACTCTGCATTACCTGTGCCACCACCCAAAAATGCCTCTTAGGGGCACGTCCTAATAAAGAGGAAATGTGGTTTTAATTCAGAATGAAACACCTGTACAAATGGGGAAACTGTACAAAATCTGGTGGATATACTGCATGTTCAATGGTGTGGATCTACAGGGTGGTCCAGATCTAACTATGCAACTTTTAATGCAATGCAATTATTGCATAATTAGATCTGCACCACCCTGTACACACCAGACAGACACACAAACACACATTCAGCTTCATATTATCTATGATGTTGTAGTAGTCCAGCCATGCATGGGAGCAGGGGACTCGAAGAGAGCGCAGCCGGAAGGTACGCACACACACACACACACACACACACACACACACACACACACACACACACACACACACACACACAGAGAGAAGCACACTGAGCGAGGGGAGTCTCCTACTATTGTACTTCCTGATGTAATCTAAAGGCTGGCTGGCCAGGAGTGCTTAGCTGGTGACAATGCAAAGCAAATTCCTAGAATGAGACGGCGGTTCTGTTAATTATCTTGTACTGTGCTGTTAGACTGAATTCCAACTCCTTTTATTAGCTCTGTTGGAAACAGCTAGTTGTTATTGTATTTCTTGTTAGTTTGTGCAGTGACACTCCTGAGGTTAGGAAATCCTGCCAAAGCAAAGCACAAATATGGCAGTAGGCCAAACCCACACAAAAGAGCAGATCTGCCCAATTTTCAAGTCTGGAGTCCACTGGCTTGCCCACTAGTGTTGATCCGCGAAAGCATTTTTAACAGCGAATTTGCCGGTGACCTTATTCATGAAATATTTCCCCGAAAAAGGCGCTGTGCAGTCATCTTAGGCCAACTTTTTCCGAGCACCCCGTATCACAGAGATGTAGCAGCCATGTTGGATGGGGACGGCACAAACTGACTGAGCATGTGCAGAACTTTCACACACGTGTACCGTACGTGTAGTCCACCTCACACTTGGCGGTACTGCCCAGGCTGCCTTGCACATGCATGATGTCACTACTCGATCAGACATCCAGCTGGATTTGCACCGGACATTCATTTAAAACAAAACCACAACAACTGGAGGTATTTTCATTTGAGGGGTATATTTGCTGAGAAAGAAAACAATGCTTTGCTGGTCTGCATATATTCATGATATGTTGTCTGTTCACTCACTGCTGGACTGAGCATGCTACACTCCTCACTACGTAGCACATATCAGGTAGTGAGAGGGACAACCCGCCAAAATAGAACACGCTGATCCCCTTGCGTACATTAATTAACTGCCAGTGTTCCGAAGCTCAAACACGAAAGTGCCATTACAGAGCACTGCAAACTGATCTTCAAGTCCTGGCAGCCAGAGCCACAGCCTGCTTGCTGGGTAAATACAATAAAAAAATTAGATTGCGAGTCTGCAAGTGTTTTGCAAGACGAGCTAAAATTTTTAATAAATTTTAACTTGATAAACGAGCGAGGTCTTGCAATACGAGTATAAGTTTTGTCTGCCAAGCATCATGTGATCACAACCGAGTCAATAGTTCTTCTCTCTCTCCGAGGGATTGTGGGTAATCGTCTGCCATGCTCGGTCTCAGTCGGCGTGCCTCACTCGTATAGTCACATGCGTACGAGCGTATACTGTTTAGCATTGTGATCACGTGTGTGTGCTGTAATGTGCGAGTCCATGTCTTGCACCCCAAAACATGAAGTTGAGTCAGCAAAACCAGCTTTTATTCAGCTTGAAACAGGAACAGCGCGGTTATTTATTGTAGTGGGATCTGCCCCCCCTCCTATACACAGACACAGCAATCAGGCAGGGTCGGGGCCAGGTTAGTGGCTAAGTAATACCGTGCCCTTGAATTTATAATGTTCCTTGCATCAGCCATCGAAGGTAGGCGTTTATAGCATCTTTTTAGATTTGCTTTTGCGGTGAACTGCTATAGTGCTGGGAGCCTGCGGTTGCTTAGGGAAGCTCTTCCACGTGTCGTCCCGTTGGATTCCTGAGTTTCCATTATTTCTTATGGAGAAATTTGCTTCGATATACGAGTGCTTTAGATTACGAGCACATTTCCGAAACGAATTACGCTCGCAAACCAAGGCACCACTGTATAAGGGAAAGGGGGCACAAGCACAATTAGCCACACGCTGACTGCATTATCTATAATATAATAAAGCACTAAGGTCTGTGGTGTCCAGTCCCTCTCAGAAATCTGATTGGTCAGTTCAGATTTGATTTGATTAATTAGCTTGGCTTTGGTGACATGAAGAAAGGAGGATGTACGAGTGTGACAAACAAGATCAAAGACATACGAGCCATGGTGAGAGAATCGCCTTCAGAGATAGAGAGTATAAAACTGGACAGGAGGTGAGAAAGGAGGTTCGAAAACAATAACTACAGTTTGAGAAGCAGGCCTCAAGAGTGGTGGTGCCGGTAAAAAGATGCTCACACATACAACAAGATAGGAAAGGAGCTGAAGGTACACGTAGGGCAAAAACAATTAAAAAATATTTTCTATTACCCGTCGTTGACGGGTGCCGTGACTAGTATAGATACATAAAATGCTAAGGTCTGTCCATCTGTCACGTGATTACTTGTGAATTACTGGGGGTAGAACCTTGTTCTTGGTCTTGATTGGAAGCTTATGACCCAATATGTGGTAGTATTGCACACAAAAAAAATAAATAAAATAAAGTAAGGTCTCAACAAACTTTTCAAACGGCGAAGTGACAGATGAAATGATGTGACCTGGTGGAAAGAAAAATAAAACATGCAGTGACATCTGCCAAGCGTCAAGAAAATCGCAGAGGCTGATGTTATGACGAAGAACAACGCAACAGGAAGAAGAACAAGAACAGCGCCATCTGCTGGGCGTCAAGTGCTGGGATACAGAATCCAAGAACGACAAAGACGGAGAAATGCATGCAGTTGGAGGTCTGCATGTTTCTCTAGTATTTAGGAAATATGACAAAGATTACATAAACAACAAATGAACTTAAGTCAGGGCTGCAACACCTGATTAGTGCACTGCACTCGGGTGCTACCATTCGGTTTATACGGCATCACCCGAGAGCTACATGGACCACTTGTTGCCAGTGCCTAGACAGTACAGTTCTGCACTGTATTGTTAGGTGTACAGTGGAATTCTCACTTGCATAACAGACTAACATACAACATATCAGCACTCGCCAGTGCAGTGACTAACAAGAACATGCAGTATTAAAATACAGACCTCTGTTATGTTATTTTCAGTTTTTGCCACTTTTGTGATTATTTTTCATGTGTTCATATAATTATGTCAATTTTGCTAATATTATGCAGGTTTACGATTTAATTTCTAGGTTTTTTGTGTTGTTCTCCTATGCTCCTTGTGCTTTGTGGGGCCACTGTGAAGGACCACCCGCAGCTCATACACTCGAGGCCGGATCATTTGGAGGGTGCTTGTCATCCGGAGTGCAGTTTTGTGGTCTTCTGATTCACAGTGCATTCAGGTATTTTTCGGACCCCTTCACTGTTTATTGTGTTGTAGATTTAATTATAAATGTGCCATTACTGCTCATTAATCTACACTCAATAACCCATAATGGCCAAGTGGAATCAGAAAGGTTTTCACATTTAATACAAATCCAAAAATGAAATCTCTCATTCTCAGATATGTCGAGACCCTTTGCTGTGGCCGCCCCAAGTTGTGTTCCGGCCCACCCGGTTTGCTTGAACTCTCAATGGGATGTGTCCAGACTTTGACTGGAGTTCACTGGTGGCCTCGCTTTTGTTTTTTAGTATTAGTTTTGTCTTTACGGTCCCCCAACCCCCGCCCAATTTTTAATTTCTTTGCTCTTTGTATTTTTAAAATGTATTTTTTGGATTTTGCATTTTGTTTCTTTGAGTATCTTCCGGATTAGATATGTTGGAAAATAATTTTGTTTTTTATTTTATTTTAATTGAATCCATTTAAAACATTGAAAGCTGCATCATGTGACCAGGGCTATTCCATGGTTTCCCTCCACGTTTTGGGCTATTCATTACCACACACACAGTGTATGTGTATTCATAAACACAGCTGACACTGAATGCACAATCAAACTGGTAGAACGTGGCGGACATGTTGACAAAGATATACAAACACAGCTGGGAGGCGTACACCCACACAAGAGCACAGCCTTGCCTGGCAAGTTTTCGCTGTCCACAGTTGCTCTTAAAAACTGCAATCTGTCTGCCCATCTCAACTAGTAAAGAGTTTCAAATGACCGATTAACAGCACAACTCCTGCCATGTCCACATACAGCACTAGAGGTTGATGTAAATGACAAAATAACTGCCATTTTGGACTGGGGCTGCTCCCTGGAAGGTGAGGGCCTCTCAAGACCGGCATCATACTACACGACTTTACCCAGGGACTGTCAGCTCCAGCCTTCATTTACATAATCTTAGCAAGTGGAGAAGAGCACGTCTGGGACTTCCAGTCATGTAGTGTGATATCCCTAGGGACTCGGGTACAGCAGGTCTGACTTTGTCACTAATTGTACGGGTGGCTCTCATGTTTGTGATGAGCGAACTGTGCCGAATTTGCTTGGCCTCGAGTTCAAAGAAATCCTGGAAATGTTCAAGGACTTAACAGAACTCGGCAAAATGCACTGATGTCTACTGGGAAGGAGAAACAACCAGTTTTGGGTGGCTTACAATGATGCAGTGGTCTTTTAAGTGACTCTGAGGACTAGGGAACGCGTGTGCCAACTATGGCGGGTGGACTGAGCATTGTGATCAAAAAAGTGACCTGAGCTGTGAGGCAGCAGTGCTAACCACAGTGCCAACCTGAAATATTTAAGTTTACCACAGCAGTACAATTTCTCGATGACAGGATGCATGGATTCACAGAGGCTATTTGCACATTGCCAGACTGATGTCACCTTCAAATTCTGATTTTTTTTGCCTTAACGTGACACAAATCTGATGTTTCCAGGGCTGTGTGGACACAGAAATCCCATCTTTTCAAATCAGATTTGAGTCACTTTCATATGCGGCGCTAGATCATATACGTATCCAATTTGTGGCCATGTGACAAGAATGAGAATGGCCAGATTGTAACTCATGTGATTTTTTTGCCTATACGCAAGGGCTGAGCACTGGGTTCGGTGGCAACTGGGTGACCGTCAACTCGGCGAAATGAAATTCAGGAAGCAAACATATTATATACTAAGAGAACGTGCTCGCAGAAGAATTCAACCGAATTCGTAAAATTAGCCCATATTGTCATTGAAATACTGTAATTAGATTTCTTTGGACCTAACTATTATCTGGAGAATTTTGTTTGAACACTTTTTGTATTCTAAATATCGTTATCATACGATTACAATCAATACAATTTATATAAAGGATCAGCAATTTTGGTTGCAGAAGATAATGTAAGATAGAATTTGTTACATCTGCAAAATAAAGTTCATTCGTCAGTTATATAAATTTATTTTTAACATTTTAAATCACGTTGTCATTTAAATATCATTCAAAAATCTCTTTGAACCTAACTATTACTGGTAAAGGACGTCACAGAGTTGTATTTCGCCTGTTAGTCTTTTCGCCCAGTTGCCCCTGAACGTGAGCACTGCTGTTATCAGTCAGCACCAGCAAAACCACAATGGAGGAGAGCCACAGCTGTGGTAACAGTTACAGTTCCATCATTAATCTGCCCTTCAAGGGCAAGGATAACTATAAACCTCTGGCAGAAGGACAAACACAAAACACAGTATTTTAAAGCATTTACTAAACAATAAAAAAACATAAAATAGAAAGACAAGGTAAGAAAAAAAATATCAAAAAAGCCAACTCTAAGTTAACAAGTCCAGTGCTTAATCCACAAACCAGTAGCCACAAAGAAAAAAGAAGCAAGAATCCGAGAAATTGGGGAAAAAAAAAATCCAAACCATACTTAAGGCTTTGTCACGCTACACGATTTTTCATTTACAGACTTTATTTAGAAAATCTAAGGGAGTCTGAGGCAGGCGCTGTACCCTCCCATGTTAGCAGCCGTGTAGTGCGACATCCCGAGCGACTCTAGTCTGCAGCTCAGCACCGACAAAATTAAACACGACTGGACTGCGATGTTAACAAAGGGCGTGAATGTCAGATGCCAGTACCCCTAATCGATCCCCTGGACCAATAACCCCACCGATGAACCAAGCAGTAAACATGGAAGCCCCTAAAGCTAAGAATCCAAAAATCGACTGAAATTTGTCTATCAGATCTCTAGTAATCCTAACAGGAGAAGGAGAAGGCATTGAGATTTATAAGCTGTGGGCTCATGCTGAAGGTGTGTAAGCCACAAAGCTTGCTTCTTGAATTTGCGCTTGACAGACCTACCTGGGGTTATTGACCCGATTTTTGAGATTTGAGGTCTTAAGAACAATATGACCACATCCATGAAACAGTAATAAACTAAAAACAGTACTGAAATTCATGAGTGTGTGGGGCTCAGCACTCTGTGAGGTGACGGCTGCAGTCCCTGAGATGGTAACTTTTACAGATGTCATGTGCTGCTCCGTCTTGGTGTGCAGAGTCACCCCAGCTTCATTTCTTTATCTTTTATTTCCCATCCAATGTCACTCACCTCGTGAATGTGAAGTAAAAAGCGGTTGCTCTCCTCTTCGGGGTCAATCACACCCCCTTTTAGCCTCTGACGCGTCAGAATTTCCTGCAGCTCTGCCCATTTCCTCAGAAACTCCTTTCCTGGGCTGAATGGCAGCTACGAAAGCAAACAGCGAGACAAAATTCCGATGAATGGACTTGGAAAGGACATGCGCCAGCAAGCAAACAGACAGACAAAAACATGACATACCAGTGGAGTCTGAGGCGGGGCAGTGGCCTGCAGGCTGTCCCAGTCGTAGGTCAGGGGCTCACGGCACACAGGACACAGGACTTTGAGCTCCTGCTGAGAGATCAGGTAAGGCATAATAAATAATCAGGGGCATCGATACAGCAGGCCGCATCTCAGACTTGACCTCAGAGCCGTGGAACAAGACAGATATGATCAAGGAAAAAAGACGGACATTTTAACTCATCAAAGATCAGCTGAGGCCGAAAGCTTCTTGCAGATTCACCGGGGCAGCTACATGGAGCTTGAAAGAGAAAAACATGATGGGTAAAGAAAACCGACCCCCATAACTGCTCAATGACATCTCAGGGTGACAAGGGCACAAGCTGAGCCAACACGTCTCATTGAGCCCTCAGGGGCTTTGTGGTCTGTACCTGTGAGAACCTCCAAATCAGAGCGAGAAGACCACCTAGAGTGACCATCACACCCATGACTGGAAGTATCCGGAAAAAAATCCTAGTGATTTGTGGAGAGTTGCGGTGCACGGCCATAGATGGATTATAGACAGAAAGATGAAAGGCACTATATAACAGGAAGGAAGGTAGACAGAATGACAGAGTGCCTTTAACACAATGACTGCCACGGTGACAACAGGTAAACTTGTTCCTGATGTTAATGTAAAATCAGGGTGTTATTATAATAAACTAATTAAATTCGTAAGTCAGTTATTGAGCTAATCTCACAATCCAAAAAAAAAAAAACAAAAACTTTTTTTTCTAAAATTTGAGTCAACTGGTAGTTGGCACAAGGAAGAGAAAATTCACCCAACCTCGAGTTGGCATTCAAAGAGTTAATCTCTCTGTAACGGGTAGGCAGACAGATAGATAGATGAAAGGCATTATATGATAGATAGATCCATGAAAGGCAGAACGTGATGTGCAGGTAGACAGATTAGGGGGAAAGGTACTAAGTCATAGATAGGCATGATGCACCATATCATAGATACATGGATGAAAGGCACTATATAATAAATAGATTCATGAAAGGCAGAACGTGATATGCAGGTAGACAGTACCTTTCCCACTAATCTATGTCATACATAGGCATAGATTACACATAGATTCTGTGTAAGAAAGGACAGAGCCGACTATACTTCCTTAGAAGGCTGGCGTCCTTCATCTGCAATAAGATGCTGCAGATGTTCTATCAGACGGTTGAGGCGAGCGCCCTCTTCTACGCGGTGGTGTGCTGGGGAGGCAGCATAAAGAAGAGAGACGCCTCACGCCTGGACAAACTGGTGAGGAAGGCAGGCTCTGTTGTAGGCACGGAGCTGGACAGTTTGACATCTGTGGCAGAGCGACGGGCGCTGAGCAGGCTCCTGTCAATCATGGAGAATCCACTGCATCCACTGAACAGGATCATCTCCAGACAGAGTAGCAGCTTTAGCAACAGACTGCTGTCACCGTCCTGCTCCACTGACAGACTGAGAAGATTGTTCCTCCACCACACTATGCGACTCTTCAATTCCACCCGGGGGGTAATCGTTAACATTATACAAAGTTATTGTCTGTCTGTATACCTGCATTGTTATCACTCTTTAATTTAATATTGTTCTTTATCAGTATGCTGCTGCTGGAGTATGGGAATTTCCCCTTGGGATTAAGAGAAAAGCCAAGCAAAATGACACCTTTTATTGGCTAACTAGAAAGATTACAATATGCAAGCTTTCGAGGCAACTCAGGCCCCTTCTTCAGGCAAGATGTAATACAGAAACTGAAGTTTCCTATGTGTCTTCTTAAATATTTACCAATGTTGTTTCTTGTCCTAGAGTGTGTATATAAACATAGGAAACTTCAGTTTCTGTATTACATCTTGCCTGAAGAAGGGGCCTGAGTTGCCTCGAAAGCTTGCATATTGTAATCTTTCTAGTTAGCCAATAAAAGGTGTCATTTTGCTTGGCTTTTCTCTACATTCATAATGGCTAACACGGTACAACACCCTAGTACCCTTGGGATTAATAAAGTATCTATCTATCTATAGGCATGATGCATAGACAAATGGATAAATGGATGAAAGGCACTATATGACAGATACAGAGAAAGATGAAAGGCACTATATAATAAATAGATGCATGAAAGGCACCGTATGACAGACTGAAAGATGAAAGCCACTGTATAACAGATCCATGAAAAGCAGAACGTGATATGCAGGTAGACAGATTAGTGGGAAAGGTACTACGTGAAAGATTCATGAAAAGCACTATATACAGTCGACGTTTGATATACGACTGGCATGACATGCGAACAACTTGATTTACGACCAAAAATTTTGTTTTGATTTACGACCAACATCTTGCGTTACGGCCTGAATGCGGTCATGTGTATCCGCTTGTGCGATTGTAAACAAACAGCCGAGAGCGTTTGTAAGCGTCAGTCGGAGCCCAGATACATGTGTTTGTGGACGTAATTTCGGTCAGTGCAGTGATTTATATCATTTTTTTCGATAATTGCTAAAGGAAGGAAGAGAAGGTAACGAAGGTAAAGAAATCGATCACAATCGAAACGAAGAAGGAAATTGTGCGGAAATATGAGAGTGCTGTTCGTGTGACCGATCTTGCTAATATGTATGTACAGCATGACGAAATCCACCATCTCGACAATTTTACAAAGAAAAGATTTGTATAAGGTGGCTCCTTCCAAACAATAATCACCTTCCATTTCATTCTCCTCCCTTCCTGCAGCCCAAATATGTCAAATTAAATGGTGAGTACAGTATGAAATTGTTGTTTCTGGTAGGCTAGGCGATTTTTTTTTTTTTTATAACTTTTTGGTTAGTACATTAGAAACATTATTGGCGTTTTGGTAAATTATGCACATTATACAACCCTTTTTTATTATGAAAAGGTTAAGTAAGTGTTGCTGTGGGAGGTTCGGAACGCATTATGGGTTATTTCCATTATTTCTTATGGGAACAATAGTCTTGACTTACAATCAACTTGAGTTACAACCAGCCCTCGCGAACAAATTGAGTTCGTAAGTCAAGGGTCCACTGTAACAGGTAGATCCATGAAAGGCAGAACGTGATATGCAGGTAGACAGATTAGTGGGAATGGTACTATGTCATAGATAGGTATGACGCACCATATCATAGACAGATGGATGAAAGGCACTATATAACAGACAGAAAGATGAAAGGCACTATATAATAAACAGATGAATGAAAGGCACCGTATAATGGACAGATGAATGAGAGGCACTTTATGACTGACAGATACACAGATAGGAAACTGAAAAGCACAACAAAATAGGATGTTATATTAATACGAAAGGCACCATCTGATGGACAAGACACACTGATATTCATATATAGTTAAATGAAAAGCACTATAAAATACGTACTTGGTTTAATGAGAAAAGCACTACAAGTGAGGGTCATAATAGTGGCAGGTGGGCTCTACATGGGCCTGGTGGACTGTACACAGAGTCAATGCCAACCTCCCCATGATGGCTGGAGCCCCAAATATGATTACTCCTGGCACTTTAGGTTAGGACAGTCTTTGATTTGGGATGGGAGACATTGCAGGATGACAGATGGCGCAACCAGTGTGCCCCTCACCGTCCACATACACCAGCAGCTCCACAGAACATGAAGTGTCTGGGCAGTGACGTGAAAATTTAACCCAACACCAGTTTGAGACCCAGAACTTTACACCGATTTAGTACTAGGGTGTTGTACCATGTTTGCCATTACGAAAGGAGCGAGAAGTCTGGCAATATGACCCCTTTCATTGGCTAAGTGAACAGATTACAATATTGCAGATTTCGAGGCAACTCAGGCCCCTTCTTCAGGCGAGATGTCATACAGAAACTGGAGTTCCCTGTGCTTATATAGACACCAGGACAGATACAACATTGGGAAACCTTTAAGTGAGACATCTTAAATGTAAAAAAATTAAACAGACCTCTTCAGGCTAAGATTCATTTAGCACAGACAACCTGACTACAGACCCAGATTGTCTGACTTTATTGGACAGTTATCTTAATACAAAGATCTTGACCAGACATTGTTCTCTTCTCTTGCTAAATGAATCTTAGCCTGAAGAGGTCTATTAGTTTTTACATTTAAGAGGTCTCCCTTAAAGGTTTTCCAATGTTTTATCTGTCCTGGTGTCTATATAAACACAGGGGACTCCAGTTTCCGTATGACATCTCGCCTGAAGAAGGGGCCTGAGTTGCCTCCAAATCTTGCTTATTGTAATCTTTCTACTAAGCCAATAAAAGGGGTCATTTTGCTTGACTTTTCACCAATTTAGAATAAAGAAAAAGGCATTGTATCACTAAATATCACTGAAGATGCCGAGCTGACACCATATTAGAAGATTCCGGCAGCTCTTGATGTGGACTGTAATGCTTGCAGATCCCTTTACCAAGGCTGCTTCTTTAGATTTTTAAGTTCAGCAAAATGCTTCCCCTTGCTGATGACCCTTTTCAAGAACAGATTTTTTTTTTTTTTTTAAAATGGCCAAAGAGAGTTGAAGATCCAGTTCCCTTACTCTGAGAACATTCCAGTAAAGATACGGCGAGCAGCTGATCCGATGGCCTCGCCTCACATTATCTGATTGCAGTTTTGAAATCTGAAAAGCTTTTCCGTGTCCAAACAGAAATTCTTTCTGCCAGGTGTGCCTGACGTGATCAGCGCAATTCAGGTGGGGATGGGGGTGTCACTCACTGTTTAAATGAGGGGCTCACTGTGAAGTGTGATTGGGTGCCGTAACTGGAAATCAGCCCCCGGGCCAAAAAAACAGAGTCCTACGAAAGTGTCCAACATGCACAAACATGCAGAAGCTGTGTCGCCATTGTAGACAACTTCAGGTCAAGGCATGTGGGCGCAGGTACAAAATTAGGGTCATCCATCCACGACTCATTTGTTAAGTACTGCTATTTAAACAGTTAAAGGAAAAAAAAATCAAGCCATCAAAAACAACAGAAAATCTCTTCTGCTGTATTATCAGTTACAGAAAAAGAATGTTCAAGATTAACGATTAGGAGGCAGACAGCAGGCTCCCCCACGACAGATAAAGTAGTTTCACAAGACCGAGCAGTTCAGCGAGCTCCAGTTCAAGAGCAGGGTGACACTGGGAAGTTAAGGGGGTAGCAGGGCACTTTATCAGGACACACATGAGCCCTCGGCTGTGAGCTGCACACAGAGTCAACTGACAGGACTGCAGGGAGAGCAGGAGCCACAAGGTGGAGCTTTAACCTGGCATCTCTGATCTACCCGGAAAGAGGTCACAGGCCAACAGCCTGCTTTGCGGGTAATTAGGCCTCAGTGGAGAATAAGCCTTGGGATGGAGTAACGGTGAGCCCAGCAGACCCTAAACACTGCAACAGAATCAGGGATTCATCTCAGGCTCAAGTGTGTTTTCATGGAATTGAATCATTTTGTTGTTTTTTAAGTATTTTCCAAATACTGTGGTTATGGTTCTGTTTTCTTATCTGTATGTATGTGTGTGGATACACACACATACATACATATACATACAATATATATATATATAAATAATATACACACACACACACACACACACACATTATATATACATATATACACACACACACACACACACACACACACACAGTACTGTGCAAAACTTTTAGGCAGGTATGAAAAAATGCTGTAAACAAAGAAAGCTGTCAAATATGGAAGTGTTAATCATTTATTTTCATCAATCAACAAAATGCAATAAATGAACAAAAGAGAAATCTAAATCAAATCAATATTTGGTGTGACCACCCTTTGCCTTCACAACAGCATCAATTCTTCTAGGTACACTTGCACACAGTTTTTGAAGGAACTCGGCTGGTAGGTTGTTCCAAACATCTTGGAGAACTAACCCCAGATCTTCTGTGGATATCGGCTTCCTCACATCCTTCTGTCTCTTCATGTAATCCCAGACACACTCGATGATGTTGAGATCAGGGCTCTGTGGGGGCCATACCATCACTTCCAGGACTACTTCTTCTTCTTTATGCTAAAGATAGTTCTTAATGACTTTGGCTGTATGTTTGGGGTCGTTGTCCTGCTGCAGAATACATTTGGGGCCAATCATACGCCTCCCTGATGGTATTGCATGATGGATAAATATCTGCCTGTATTTCTCAGCATTGAGAACACCATTAATCCTGACCAAATCTCCACCACCATTTGCAGAAATGCAGCCACAAACGTTCAAGGAACCTCCACCATGCTTCACTGTTGCCTGCAGACACTCATTATTGTATCGCTCTCCAGCCCTTCGACGTACAAACTGCCTTCTGCTACAGCCAAATATTTCAAATTTTGACTCATCAGTCCAGAGCACCTGCTGCCATATTTCTGCACCCCAGTTGCTATGTTTCCGTGCATACTTGAGTCGCTTGGCCTTGTTTCCACGTCGGAGGTATGGCTTTTTGGCTGCAACTCTTCCATGAAGACCACTTCTGGCCAGACTTCTCCAGACAGTAGATGGGTGTACCTGGGTCCCACTGGTTTCTGCAGGTTCTGAGCTGATGGCACTGCTGGACATCTTCCGATTTTGAAGGGTAATAAGCTTGATGTGTCTTTCATCTGCTGCACTAAGTTTCCTTGGCCGACCACTGCGTCTACGATCCTCAACGTTGCCCGTTTCTTTGTGCTTCTTCAAAAGAGCTTGAACAGCACATCTTGAAACCCCAGTCTGCTTTGAAATCCTTGTCTGGGAGAGACCTTGCTGATGCAGTAGAACTACCTTGTGTCTTGTTGCTGTGCTCAATCTTGCCATGACATGAAACTGTCTTCCACAACCTCACCTTGGTAGCAGAGTTTGGCTGTTCCTCACCCAGTTTGAAGCTGTTTCTGTTTCAGTTCATGACTGGGTTTCAACCTACGTGTGACATTGATGATCATTAGCACCTGTTTGGTAGAATTGGTTGATCAGACACCTGACTAGAATCCTACAAAATCCCTGACTTTGTGCAAGTGGACCTATAAGAATTGATGCTGGTTTGAAGGCAAAAGGTAGCAACACCAAATATTGATTTGATTTAGATTTGTCTTTTGTTAGCTCACTTTGCATTTTGCAAATTGATAACAATAAACAATCATTATTTATATTTCTGAAAGCATTCTTTGTTTACAGCATTGTTTCACACCTGCCTAAAACTTTTGCACAGTACTGTATATATAATTTGATAGTATCAATATGTATGGTGTTTGCGTCAATACCTTGACTCAATACAAGTTAGAAGCATGAGTAATGACAGCTGGGTATCGACAGCGGTCATTGTTAAATTTTAGCCGATCTCAGGTCTAAAATGAGTGACAATCGCAACGCAGCCACAACAGCAGCAGCCGCGGAAAGGATGCGTAGGAAATGAAGTCACATGACTGATGAGGAATGTAGGCTTGCTAATGTGACCAGATGTACACAACAAACAGATGAGCAGCGTGCGGCTACAAGCGCTACTAACGCTGAAAGAAATCGTGCCAGCCGTGCACAACCGACCGAAGAAGCTCGACCAGCCGCAAATGCAGCATGGGTTGAAAGATATCAAGCAGCCCGTGCCTTGCGGCATGAAAATGCTCACTGCCACGGCATTGCCATATGCAATCACACAGATATTATTGAGAACAAAGTTCCAGAGCACCACTCTGGAGCATTTGACAACCTGTGCAAACATTGCAACTCATTCAACTTCACCTGTGAGAACAAGCAAGGTGGAGAATACAATTGCTGCCATAAAGGTCGAGTTTGAATTAACCCTTACAGATACCCTGACAGGTTTAAGAAACTGTTGACATATTTAGACGCAAAGCAGCCCTGTTTAAACAGGAAGCTCTTCATTATATCGTCTGAAAACGTCTATTTTAGGCACAAATCAGTGCCACGATAACAAAATCATTTCAGGGACTTAAAAAAACAAATAATTCTTTGCAGAGAAAGTACTGATTTCACAAACGTAGAATTTGTATCTTAGTTTGATCGGGCTCCCAGTCGCTAGTGTGTATATGTGTGTATGTACTGTATATATTCACGTATAAGTCGGGTCTTGAAACCTGAAAAATCGATCATAAATTCAAACCCCGACTTACGTTTAATTTAAAACAAGCTTCATATTTTCTTCTGATCGAACGCTCCACCGTAGATAAGGGATGCTCTTACGATAAAGGTGTATGAGGGTGTGAGATACAAAAAACACAAACCAGTGGCTTCGGAATAGTTTGGGTATTACTGTGTGGTCACGTAGGCCAATACACAGAAATAAAATGCTGTGTGCTCCGTGGTTACTCTCTCAGGTGAGCGTTAGCATATTGTAATCTCTTGGACCAATAGTGTGAGTTTTCTGCATTCAACTTATATGACCGATATTATAAAATACAGTAAACTATACAGTAAAATCAAGCCCCGACTTATCCATGGGAAAACTTAAACACAAGTATATATCTATATACACATACATATTCACACACACTATATATATATAAAAATATAAAATCCAACATCTGTCTGCTTTTCATGAGAGAACTACTTAGATCGGGTTTTTTTTCTAGAATTTGCTTGAACATTCCGGCTAATTTTGCGACTTCTCTCACTGCGCTAAGCATCATAGTTTGCTTGCGGTACCGATTAATTTGCTCGAATCCGAGAGAGACTCAGCGGGTCCCCTTTGCTCAGGCGCCAGCATCCGGGTGTACCTTACCTTCTCTTAGCAAGTGAACGAGAGAACTACTTAATGGATTTAGTTCGCTTGCAGGAGCGATATATTCATGCTAATCCGAGACAGAGGCTGTGGGCCAAGGGGAGGGGGAGGCATGACGTCAGGAGTGTTTGGGGGGGGGGGGGGGGGGGGGGTCAGTCTACCTCTGTGTTTTACAGTGTAACTTACCTCCGCTAAGCTAGCGATACCCTTTTGTTTATTGATTTTTAAAGTTTGCTGTTTCACCACTACGCGGGCGTTGCCGCAGGGAACGGCTAGTATATTATATAAATAAGAAAGATTACATAAATTGCATAAAAATAATAATTCAGATTTAACCAGAACAAAATACATATAATGTATGAATAATCTAATAATGATTAATATAATCTATGTGTGCATATATATAATGCATATGTAATGTGTATGTTTATTAAAAATGATATGTATAGCAATACACAGAAGGCCAGGAAAACCCTGGCTATAACACGACAGCTACCGAGATTTTCCACTCCCAGTGACGTAACACCAGCGTGCCTGCCTTGGTTTACCTCAAACACGGTTTATCACCCTCAGCATCAGCCCTCCTGGCATCTGGAACATAGCGTCTCAAGTGTCACAGATCTTACGATTGCTGACAACAGGACTCTTCGCTTCGGTCAGCCAGCCCCCTCTGTTTCAGACACCTATCCGGAGTTACAGTACTGTGCAAAAGTTTTAGGCAGGTGTGAAAAAATGCCATAAACAAAGAATGCTTTCAAAAATGGAAGTGTTAATCATTTATTTTCATCAATCAACAAAATGCTGTGAATGAACAAAAGAGAAATCTAAATCAAATCAATATTTGGTATGACCACCCTTTGCCTTCAAAACAGCATCAATTCTTCTAGGTACACTTGCACACAGTTTTTGAAGGAACTCGGCTGGTAGGTTGTTCCAAACATCTTGGAGAACTAACCGCAGATCTTCTGTGGATGTAGGCTTCCTCACATCCTTCTGTTTCTTCATGTAATCCCAGACACACTCGATGATGTTGAGATCAGGGCTCTGTGGGGGGCATACCATCACTTCCAGGACTTCTTGTTCTTCTTTATGCTAAAGATAGTTCTTAATGACTTTGGCTGTATGTTTGGGGTCATTGCCCCGCTGCAGAATAAATTTGGGGCGAATCATACGCCCCCCTAATGGTACTGCATGATGGATAAGTACCTGCCTGTATTTCTCAGCATTGAGAACACCATTAATCCTGACCAAATCTCCAACTCCATTTGCAGAAATGCAGCCCCAAACGTTCAAGGAACCTCCACCATGCTTCACTGTTGCCTGCAGACACTCATTATTGTACTGCTCTCCAGCCCTTCGACGAACAAACTGCCTTCTGCTACAGCCAAATATTTCAAATTTTGACTCGTCAGTCCAGAGCACCTGCTGTCATTTTTCTGCACCCCAGTTCCTATGTTTTCATGCATACTTGAGTCGCTTGGCCTTGTTTCCACATCGGAGGTATGGCTTTTTGGCTGCAGCTCTTCCATGAAGACCACTTCTGGCCAGACTTCTCCAGACAGTAGATGGGTGTACCTGGGTCCCACTGGTTTCTGCCAGTTCTGAGCTGATGGCACTGCTGGACATCTTCTGATTTCGAAGGGTAATAAGCTTGATGTGTCTTTCATCTGCTGCACTAAGTTTCCTTGGCCGACACTGCGTCTACGATCCTCAACGTTGCCAGTTTCTTTGTGCTTCTTCAAAAGAGCTTGAACAGCACATCTTGAAACCCCAGTCTGCTTTGAGATCTTTGTCTGGGAGAGACCTTGCTGATGCAGTAGAACTACCTTGTGTCTTGTTGCTGTGCTCAATCTTGCCATGACATGAAACTGTCTTCACAACCTCACCTTGGTAGCAGAGTTTGGCTGTTCCTCACCCAGTTTGAAGCCTCCTACACAGCTTTTTCTGTTTCAGTTAATGACTGTGTTTCAACTTACGTGTGACATTGATGATCATTAGCACCTGTTTGGTAGAATTGGTTGATCATCACCTGACTAGAATCCTACAAAATCCTTGACTTTGTGCAAGTGGACCTATAAGAATTGATGCTGGTTTGAAGGCAAAAGGAAGCAACACCAAATATTGATTTGATTTAGATTTTTCTTTTGTTCGCTCACTTTGCATTTTGTAAATTGGTAACAATAAACAATCATTATTTATATTTCTGAAAGCATTCTTTGTTTATAGAATTTTTTCACACCTGCCTAAAACTTTTGCACAGTAATGTATGTCACTAGCACATGCACTCTGCCATTAAGAATGTCGGGTCTAAAGCTTTTTCTTTTTAGGTTACTATTGTGACAGTGAGCATGGGCATATGATGCAGGTCGCAGTTGACATCGGTTTACTTAGCCGATACACTTGGGGAGGACACTGGGCTCACATGAGAAGGCAACATTAGCTCAAAGAAGTGTACTATAAGCAACTTGCTGCCTTTAATGGACTCATATTCTCTTTTAGATCATGAGGCAAGTCTTTTGGGTGTTCCCAGCATGCAATGGAGTGTACGTACTAAAAGGGGCTCAAGTCAGGACAACTGCTGAAATGATGACACGGTCATGGGCCCACTGATGTGTGCGGAAAACAAAGGTTTGCCCATCTGCTGTGATCCCACAGAAGAGCTACTGTACCACAAATTTCTGAAAAGGTTAATGGTGGCCGTGAGATAAAAGTGTCAGAACACACAAGTGCATCACAGCTTGCTGCGTAGCTGCAGACAGGTCCCATGCGGACCCACTGTCCACTGCTGAAAGCACCTACATTGGGCATGTCAGCGTCAGAACTGGACAATGGAGAAATGGAAGAAGGTGGCCTGGTCTGATGATTAAAACAATTTTTTTTTAAATCATGAGGACAGCCCGGTAAGCGTGCATTGTTTACCTCAGAAAGAAACGGCAGCAGGATGCACTTAGGGAAGAATGGCAAGCCGGCGGAGGCAGTGGGATGCTCTGGACAACATTCTGCCGGTAAACCTTGAGTCCTGGTATTCATGTGGACGTTACTTTGACACGTACCACCACCTACTTAAACGATTGCTGCAGACCATGTATACCCCATTCATGGCAACAGTATTCTTTCAACAGGATAATGTGCTATGCCACACTTTAACAGTTGCTCAGGAATGGTGTGATGAACTTGACAAATGGTTCAAGGTGTTGATTTTGCCTTGAAATTCCACTGATCAACAAGTCAAACAAGTCTGACCCATGGAGGGCACACCTTGCAACTTACAGGACGTAAAGGATCTGCCACGAGGGTCTTGTTGCAGACACCACAGGACATCTTCAGAAGTCTTGTGGAGTCCATGCCTCGATGGGTCAGAGCTGTTATCATGTTGGTCCCCACCTCATGCCACCAAATTATTCGGGTGCATTTAATGTTGTGGCTGATTGGTGTAAGTACTAAAGTAATAAACCTGTTTTTAACACACACACACAAATTCTTAGCTTTTGATGTTCTGTGCATTTAACTTTGCTTTCATCACCAAGGGCCCAATCAGTTGAGAGTACAGATTATAAAGCAGCCCACTAAACAAGAAAACCAGAAGCACTCGGCACAATCTGCCTTCAAATGACCCTAAGGTGCTACGAGGTGGACAGTTCTGGCTAATTCCAGTAGACCACCGAAGAGGAAGGGTGGGTAAGCACTGTAATTGCCAAGCATGGAGGCGGAGATGAATCTGAAGAGTTACCTCTTTTTGAATTTTTCCCCATTTAAAGCTAGACACAGGCGTGTCCCATGTGCACCCCCCTTTCTCGTGCTTTTTGTCTACTTCAGTAAAAGGTACCAGTTCCTCCTGTGCTGAGGTACTGTGCTTTGCTTAACAGTCGCGCTCAAGACACACAAAAACGCTTTCCCCACACTTACCAAGCCAGGGCACCCACATAAGGACAAGCCAGGAAAGTAACAAAGCTTAGCATCCTCTGCAGTGACATAACCGCCTGAGACCTTTTCAGATTCCAGCCTCCCAGTGAACCCATCATAAACATCCTTATCGGCAGCAAGGCTCCAGAACGGTGGGAGCGGCTGCCACAGCCAATTGCCACACTCCTGTTGGCCCCGACACTTTGTGTGCTGGAATGTGCTCAGCTGACACAATGTGTTGATAGCACTGAAGCAAATTTTATTTTGGTAAAGTCGCCACCACCGAAACTGCCGTGACATGCAGTCCCACACCCTGCACTGGGCAGATTGAAAAGTGAACTGACTGAATCATAAAGAGAAGGAGATGGCAGTGGGGACGAAGGGCCTAATCCACTAGGGGGTTCTGCTGCCTGTCCGATGATGCAGCTCAGTGGCACATTGGAGAGCAGTTGAACACAACTGGAACCCCGAGGAGGAGTAATAATGGCAGGAGTGGTATCACGTACACAGATTACAATTGCACTGTTAAGTCCCCAGCACACTACACAACGTTCCCTATTTTTAGTCACAGCCTTCATGTTAATTATCAAACCAAATCAGGGACAATTGCAGTGGCGCCAGTGAGCATGCCCGCAGCTCGCTTCGCTCACCCACTCCTGGGTTTGGTTAACCAGATATACAAGATTGTTATTTTCATGGGAATTGTTACATTTGCATTATTTTCACTTTTACTTTAAAACTTTTGTGAAAACATTATTTAGAATTAACTTTTCTTCAAGATCGCATTGAATTTTGATTCCATGTTTGGACTTACAGCATGACAACGCAACGTATAACTGCCTGTGAGTGCATATCGTTTCTTTCTCTCTAATAAATAAAACAACTTTTTCGAATGTTTGTCCATGCTCTTTCTTCTTCGCTTTGTCGTTGATGTGTCATCTAGATCGTATAAAATTTATTGTCCTGATAAAATTTGTAAGAACTGAAAGTGCAGGAAGTGTGTCTGACAAAAGCATTCACACGACTGAGGTTAGATGACCGCGCTCTTGTTTGAAAATAGTTGTAAGTATGTCGTGACTTGAAAGAATCTCATGTTAAAAGTCTCCGTCTCATGGGACTTCATACCGCTTTTGGAATCTTAATTCTTGCTGGCAACATGAATTAGACGATCTACAAGTCTCCAATCTAAAGTTTAAATCCGAACAATATATTCAATCTCTTTCCGATGTTCGATTATTTCACTGAGTAATAATATACATTTGTTTGCACTAATGTGATCTTTACTATCCTTTTTGTGAGACTTTCGAATTTTCGTACTTCCATTATCTCTAACCTGCTCTGCACGTGTACCGCACCAACATTTTTGGAATCTTAATTCTCGCTGATTCGCTTCTTCATTGGGAAGAAACACTACGTTTTTTTCCCCCTGATGGCAACACGAATTAGACAATCTATAAGTCTCTGACTTAAAGTTTAAATCATAACAATATATTCGATCTCTTTTTGCTGTTCCGTACTAATTTCCATTTGTTTGCACTAATGCGATCTTTCCTATCTTTTTTTGAGACTTTAAAATTTTCATACTTCCATTATTTCTAATCTGCTCTGCATGTGTATCGCGCCAACGTTTTGTCATTTACTCTTTGTCCTTTACTTCTGGCCCTGGTCATGGTTAAATCACTTTCTCGCGGGACAAATAAGTGTCTGTCCGAGAATTTGGCGTCTCGTCTCCTTCCAAGATTATTTTTATAATAGAGAGACAAAGAACAGGTTGCATAGCCAGAAATGTAATCAAAGAATAGAGTGGTAAGTTGTAAGCCAAAAGGTATATGTAACATGCACCAAAAAAAATGTGAGACAGAATTTGTAGAGGGCACAAAAAATTGCAGTAACCAGTAAACTGAGAAACAAATAAAAGACGATAACCATGAATCAAAGTCTTGGATGATCAGTAACACTAAAGGTGTTGACCGTCATGCAATTACAGTAATGACGTCACGCGTCACATACTCCTGGTTGTCAAGCCTAGCAACAGCATAGTACCCATTATAAAAGCTATTCCAAAATGGTGGTGTCCCCATAAAGAAAACAAAGAAGCACCGTGGGAAAACAGGAAACATGGGAACAAAAACATAAGTATTACAAATAGTCATCATTTAACTGGTTTGGCTGCATTTCCCTACTTAATCAAGGGGGTTGTCATTTCCTACGTTCTCCAAAATGTTGTGTACAGATGGGTCAGAGTTTATGAGTCTCTTCATGCATGTGCAAGTTTTATAAATCTAACCCTAGGCCCTTTAAATCCCAGGAAACAACTCATTTGTTGTACTTTGTGTTCACATATTTTCCAATCATTTTTAATGCACCAGTATAGTTTGTTCCTGTGAAAGAAAGTTCGATAAATTTATATATATATATATATATATATATATATATATATATATATATATATATATATATATATATATATATATATATATATAAAAAAAAAAGACATTTAAGTAACTAGAAGTCTGTTTGTCGCCTGAACTACAAATCACCATTTAATCAGGTTGTATGGTTGCCAATATTCAAATATACTTTGCATTTTGTTATTATTTATGAATATTATCAATAATACATTGTTTAAACTGTAACTTAACTTCTGCTTGTCTTTTGTCTACATCTAATTGCCTGAGGTTACAGATATAGAAGGGAAGGTGGGGTTAAGTTATATACAATAATACCTTATAAACAGTGGTAAGTCTGTGAGATTAGGCATTCTAAGGCTACATATTAATAATACAATAGGGGAAAGTACAGCAATATATTTTACTCTACCAAGACAAAAAAATTGGTGTAGTCGGGCAGGATTTTTGGGGTAACCATGTTTTGCACCCTGTTTGCAAATACTGTCGATGTATATGTGTGTTTTTGTATGTGAATTTTAGGGCATCCAGTGTACAAATGCGGTGGAAGTAAACATTGTTTGGTTGCTGAATGGAATATAACCAACAAAATGTAGAGACTTCATGTGTGTCACGAGGACACCCGCATGTTTGTTAGTGCTGGTGGTAGTGAGTCCCTAATTAAAGTGCTAGAGAGTGGTGGAATATTGCATGCGTCATTCATACAGCATTTAAGTGGTTAAAGTGCTAGGGAGTGATAGGACATGCATGCATCATTCATACGGCACTTATTTGTTTAGAATCTTGGTGTATGTATGTGTATGTTTGCTTACCGGGGCAAAAGTAGGCCAACCCATAACGAAGGTGGCAAATTGTATTAGATTATAATTGTAGACTCAGAAATGCCTAAATTTATATTAAAGTCAGCCATCTTCCAGTGGAGTGGCAGAAGCAAGCAGGCTAAAGCTAGGAAATGCAACCTGTAGTGCAGGTAGAGAAAGCAGAAGCTGAGCTGAGCATGCCACAAAATGGAAAGGGGCTGAAAGGATTAAAAGCAGGAAAACAGAAATCAGGTATAAAGAAGACAGCTGATGTTATAAGAGGTTTACTAGCTTGATTTATTGGTAATAACGAAGATCAGTATAAGGAAGAAAATAGCAAAGTGAATGAAAGTGAAAGTTGTGGAATGTTGTGCGAAAGTTTTGAAAGATGTAACAGTTGGTATGAAAATTGTGAAGTGCTAGCATGTAGAACACCCACTGCTGAAATGGAAAGCACAGAAAGCAGGGGAAACAAGAAGAGAAAACCACCTGTGGTGAAAGTTAGGGCAATAGTAATGGGATCTTACTGGAACCCTGAAACATGGGTGGGTGACTTACCTGAGACAGATGGGTGCTCAGAAAAAGAGTGGGAATGTGAGTGCAAGGAAATGGAGAGAGATGAAAGGAAGGGAAAACAGAAAGGGTGTTACCTTCCATTATTATTTTCCACTGCACCACAATCTCGAGGTGATTCTGAGGTCTGTCCAGTAGTTAAAGAACATGCTACACCAATAGATATTTCACCACTATTAAGAAAGGTAACCAGTGCTGCATTGAAATTTGATTTAGGACAAAGAAATCAGATAGAAGGCAGAGAAGCTGGTGAGTGTGAATGGCAGTTGTTGACTAAAGGGCATGAAATGGATAATGGCATATTGGTACTGAGTAAAGAAAATGTGGAATTAAAACAAAGAACAATGGAAATGAAAGGAATTCGAGTGTTTGTGTGTAAAAGGTCTAAAAGTGCTAATGCAAGAATGGCTGAGTTGGAAAAAAAGTGCACCAGTTTAGGATTTGGTTTGAATGAATCAGGACAAGCCAAAGAACAAATGATGGGGGATGGTGCAACAGGAAGGTTTACAAACTCAGCCAGCATGCCAGGAATGCACAGGGGTGTGAAAGTCCTAACAGCTGTGCTGGGGCCAGCAATAATTAAAAAGCACACACACTTTGTTCAGTAATTCGAAACCTGACTGACCAGTTGTTAAAAAAAAAAAACAGCCTATGAATCTCCCTGTAATAAAATGGAGAAAAGTGAGCTGGTCTTTAGTAAAGAACACAGGTCAGTTTTAGGAGAGATGCTGGATTTAGAACTCGGATTTTGGAGAGGTTTTAGCCCACACTTTCAGGTAGCAGTTACCATACAATAAAATTAAAAAAAAGGACACACAGGCAATGAAAAAAATAGAAGGGTAGCGCAGGAAGACAGGAAAGGGAAAATAGTTATTTCTGTTTCAATTTTCTGGCCTTTTGTAACAGTGCAACTTCTATTATTTGAGGTTTTACGGACTTTGGGTTTGTGCAGGTAATAAATAGTGAAGGCAATTAGCAGAGTGAAATCCATGCTAAAGACAAAGACAAGAACAAGAACAGAAGAGACAGCAAGAAAAAGACACTTACTGGGGTTTAAGTGAGTAACAAGTCCATGAGTCATGCAATAAGAAGGCTAGTCAGAATAGCTATAGTTTAAAAGGAAAGGTTTGTTCATTACTGCAGCAAATTTATATTCCAAGGGGTGGAAGCTGAACAAACCAGTTAGGAATGCCAAAATAAGGGGATTAATTTTGGGCTCATAAAGTATACATTCTGGGTATTAAGTGGGATAATTAATATAATTAATACTATTATTAAACAGCGGTATACTGAGCAAATTGGTGAACTTTTCAGGAAAGCAGGTGCAGCTGGTACATTTGCAAGTCATATGGGCTTCGATGTTTAGGTATGGTCTAATTGGGAAAATACGGAAGCCCTGCTGAGGTTGTCAGCTGTATACTGGTAAAGGCTGATGGCAGTCAAGAGTTGCACCATGGGTAGGAAAGCACAAGAGGCAACTAAGTCAACCCCAAATGTGTGAAGAGGGGCCACAAAGTTTGGTTTGTGAACAGTTTATGAAGTGGCACATGTGCTCTCACTTGGGCAGAAGTGGTTGTACTGGCACCTGTGGCATGTTACCTTTCAAATTTTGATTTTAATTGTACAGCTGCATATGCTTAAACAGATAGTTTGGGACAGGGGTCTAATTAGCAGTTAGACACAAAACCAGGTCAATTTTAGGATATTATTAATATGTAGCCTTAGAATGCCTAATCTCACAGACTTACCACTGTTTATAAGGTATTATTGTATACAAGTTATCCCCACCTTCCCTTCTATATCTATAACCTCAGGCAATTAGATGTAGTAAAAAGACAAGAAGAAGTTAAGTTACAGTTTAAATGTATTATTGATAATATTCATAAATAATAACAAAATGCAAAGTATATTTGAATATTGGCAACCATACAACCTGATTAAATGGTGATATGCAGTTCAGGCGGCACACAGACTTCTAGTTACTTAAATGTCTCTAGTTAAGGCATCATTGGTGCTCAGCTTTCAGCCACATGTCTGTTCAAAATGGCTGCTGAGCTGTGCTCTTCATTGTGTTGTCTTCATCACAGGTTAGCAAGAGAGATGCCTTCTTTCAGATGTTGGTTTGTAAGAGAGAGAGTGTGAGGTTAAACAAGTAAATATATAGATTTCCTGTTCAATCCCTACAGCCAATAGGGCGTCGTAGTACTTAAAGGCTTCTGAACCAAGCCAATTCCAAACAGCCATACTTCAGACCAATGGGGGAAATAGAACATCTTAACACCTGCCCCCAAACCATATGTTAAAGTACACCTTAGCCCATTTGCGGGGGTAGAAATGACTTTAGCAAAGAAACACTTGCCAAACTGGTTTAAAACGCATACCCCAAATCCTGTCGTAAAATTCAAACAGACCCATTCCTAAGGTTTGGGGGGGGGGGGGGGGGGGGATAGGAGGGGCGTTAAACACTAAATTACATTGCTATACCTAAATTACAACTAAAGACATATAAAATATTCATCAAGTTATATGTAAAATCTCACATCACAACAATACATTTTATATACACACACACATACATATACACACATATACATATATATACATATAGAGAGGCCTGTAATTTTCATCATAAGTATACCTCAACTATAAGAGACAAAATGAGAAAAAAAAAAATCCAGAAAATCACATTGTATCGATAACGAGTTCAAACAGGTGCCATTAATACAGGCAACGAGTGGAGGACAGAGGAGCCTCTTACAGAAGAAGTTACAGGTCTGTGAGAGCCAGAAATCTTGCTTGTTTGTAGGTGACCAAATACTTATTTTCCACCATAATTTGCAAATAAATTCTTTAAAAATCAGACAATGTGATTTTCTGGATTTTTTTTTCTCATTTTGTCTCTCATAGTTGAGGTATACCTATGATGAAAATTACAGGCCTCTCTCATCTTTTTAAGTGGGAGAACTTGCACAATTGCTGGCTGACTAAATACTTTTTTGCCCCACTGTATATATATATATATATATATATATATATATATATATATAAATAAATGTATATATATGATATACAGTCAACCCACGTTTATAGCAGTTAATCAGTTCCAGACTCTACCGCAATATATGAATTTCCGCGAAGTAGGATTCTTTATTTATAAATCAGATATTTTCACAGAGCATAGAAAACCTGTTTACGACCTTCTAAATACGTTTTTTTTAACATTATTAGAGCCCTCTAGACATGAAATAACACCCTTGTAGTGACAGGGACTTTTAAACACTGCAAACAAATATTTGTCTCTTTTTCAAAAGTTTAAACTGTGCTCCATGACAAGACAGAGATGATAGTTCCATCTCACAATTAAAAGAATGCAAACATATCTTCTTCTTCAAAGGAGTGCGCGTCAGGAGCACATAATGTCAGAGAGAGAGAGAGAAACAGAGAGAAAAGCAAATAATTAAAGATCAATTGGTGCTGTTTGGCCTTTAAGTATGCGAAGCACCGCCGGACAAAGCAGCCGTAAGGAAGAGAGCAATGTGAAGGTAGTCTTTCAGCATTTTTTAGAGGAGCGTCCGTATCCTCTAGGGGTGCGAACAGCCCCTCTGCTCACACCCTCTCCGTCAGGAGCAGAGAATGTCAGAGAGAGAGACAGAGACAAAAGCAAGCAATCAAAAATCAATACGTGCTATTCGGGCTTTCAAGTATGTGAAGCATCGAGCAGGAAGCATATCATGTATCATTGAGGAGTTTTAATTAATACATAATACGTGCTCTGACTGGGTAGCTTCTCAGCCATCTGCCAATAGCGTCCCTTGTATGAAATCAACTGGGCAAACCAACTGAGGAAGCATGTACCAGAAATTAAAAGACCCATTGTCCGCAGAAATCCGTGAACTAGCAAAAAATCTGTGATATATATTTAGATATGCTTACATATAAAATCCACGATAGAGTGAAGCCGCGAAAGTCGAAGCGCAATATGGCGAGGGATTACTGTATGTATATAAATTACACTAGCTGTGTAACCCCATGCTGTAAAAAGCCCAGGCTCCTAGAAACCATGGATTCTGGCACTTCAATCAATCACATCGGTTGTGTATTAGCGGTTTGACATCGGTTTCATTTTGGCGACATGCTCGCCTCCGTTGTCTGTGAGCGGCTAAGTGAGTTTTTCTCTCCATGGAGGTTTCGTTTGTGCTCGCCTCAGTTGTGTATTAGCGGCGGCGGTTTCACTTTCGCGACAGAGTCGCTTTCTTTGAGCTTTATGCTGTAGCCCCACACTTCCGGGCCGGCCAGACAGACAGACAGACAGACAGACACTTCCACACGTAGATGTTTATTTATAAGATGTACATTTTTTTTTTCTTTACATTTTTCCAACTGTCCACCAAGTAAAATTCTTGCCCGTGCAGGAAATACTTAATCATTTTTGTGATTGTCCACCGAGTACAACTGTTGTGCTTTTCCCCACCACAGTTCCTGCCCGAGACGGTAAAAGCAACCCACAAGCTCCACCATTTGTTAGTACACCTTAGTAAATATCTGGTCATCTGCTTTGGCTGCTTCCTCATTCAATTTTAGCACATTACTGAGTCCAGTTAGTACCCCTGGACCTTTCCCCAACAGTAACATCAAAGTTAAAATACTGAAGAACTGCTACATAACAGACATTTTGTTAACAACTGTACCTAGTCCTTTATGTTGTACTTTTGCTACGAATGCATGCTGTAGTACTGACTCAGAGTGAGACAGTAAGATCTATTTCAATAGGAGCAGGAGATAAGACAAGGTCAAAAATAAGGCCAAGTTTGAATACCAGAAAATCTAAGTGATCCGTCATCAACTCCAGTTCACTAAACAAAAATCACCAAGTTCCTAAACAAAAGACAAAGTTGTTAAGCAAGAAAATTTCTCACTTATCTGTAATATCGGGAATGCACATGGCGACCTTTATGCAGTCGCTCAAGTGATGTCACATGTTATTCTGGGTGATGCTGTCAGAGCAATTGCTGACATGAATGCTCTGAAATTGATAGGAAGGCAAAAATGGTGCCACAGCATAATGTCAAAATATTCAACTTTTTTTTTTTAATGAAAAATCTCAAATTCCACTTCCTTGGGTGACACATCGGGGAAAGATATGAAAAATTAACGTAAAAGGTTGATCATAAAAGCTATAGATGTCATCACACAGGTTATATGTTTGTTCTATACTAAGCCCTATTTTCTCTTCTGTTCTTTTTCCATTTTTTCTGTGGTGTTGATCTGTGCCCCCCCCCACCGCCTGATCGAAGCACCGTGCAGTCCCTCCATTGATGGATTGAAGGCCAGAAGTCCACATGACCATCATCATCAAATTCTTCCATGAGAACCCTGAATACAATGAGAACTGATTGAGGTCATTGATGTCAGGTAGAATGCCGAGTGGAGGCTGGGTGGTCTTGTGGCCTGGAACCCCCTGCGGATTTTTTTTTTTTTTTTTGTCTTTTCTGTCCTCCCTGGCCATCAGACCTTACTTTTATCCTATGTTAATTAGCATTGCCTAATTTTATTCTTATATTATGCCTTTGTTTTTCCTCTCTCTCTCCTTTTCTTCATCCTATAGAGCACCTTGAGCTACATCACTTGTATGAAAATGTGTTATAGAAATAAATGTCGTTGTTGTTAGTTTCACCAACACCAGTGCAAAACGAAAAGTCCATTGCTCAGGTTGTTAAGTAGGGCAATAAAGTGACTCAATTAAAATGGACGGCCCAGCATTCCACACTCCTCACGCCAGTAATTCACACTGTGCTATTTTTATAAAGCGTCTTTCACAATGCAGGTTTTTCCAGATGCGACGTCCAGCACTCCACCCACTCTTAAAGAGCTACACCAACATACCCAGAAACTCTTAGGGTGGCCATTTAAGGTTGTCTCTCGTGATTAAACGCCCTACCACTTGTCCAATTAAACTGTAACTATAGGATTTAAGGCCTGAACACCTTGCTTCAGTCACCTTAGAGTGATCACATAAAGAAGCCGGTCCTCAAAACCAGAGCCGGCCAGTCAGCGCAGTCCTTTGTTTAAAAAACAAGTAAGTTGACCAGGAAGAGTCTGGACATGTGATCAGGATGTGACTGGATGTAACAGGTAGAAAGTAATGAGAAACGGGCTGGTAATCACGCTTGGAAATTGAGGAACAAGGCCTGCTTCCCAGCAATCCTTAGACACACAGGCTGCACGACTGCTGTGCCTGCTCCCCAAGCTGACAGAGTGTTGTGCCCATTCTCTGCATCTGCCATTTGTTCTATTTGCCAGGCCACTAGGGCATCAATAAGGGTAAAGAGATGAAAGGAGAAACAAAGTCAGGTAAAGTATACGTCCAAAAGGAACCAAGTCAGAAAGACAAAACTAAAATTAACATTAAAAAAAAAAAATAAAATTACTCGCAAATCATTTTAGGAACTACAGCCACAAACATTTTGCTCCATCCCACTTTCTTTTAATTAGAAGCTAGCTCTTGCTTATGACGATGTGGGTTCTGCTCCAGGCTCCCATCTCCAATTTGGGAACTCTTGAACATGACACCGTCGGTAATGACACCGGATGACCTGATCAGTGAGGACATCACGAAACAAGGGGATGGTGCAAAAATGTGCAAAGTGCTTTTCTTAAAATCAGCAAAATCGGAAGTGTTCAAATGAAGAGTGCAGTGCAGTCAAATGCTTATTAAATTGTAGATGGGCCACAGAAGTGTTGTTGTTTATTGTGTTTGCACCCTGTCGCGTCTCGTCACATCACCCCGTTTAAACTAGTATGTGTTTGTTTAAATATCGTCCCCGTAAAAAGAAACGGGGAAGGCTGTTCAGGGGAAGGCAGCGCCCCCCTGGAAACGTCAAAACCGGAGGTTTTTCCATTTACATTTGGCTCATTAAAATTTAAAACAGGAAGGAGGGAAAGAAGAAGAGAGAGAAGGAGACTCACCTAACCGCAACTGATCATCATTTTTCTGCCTTCATTCACATCGCGACATTTTTCCAGTTTGCTTCTCACTCGGCCAGATTTACTGCAACGCATTCATCGCCAGAAACTCCGGGGTTGGACATTATTTTCCACCATCGCCGAGGAATCACGGTAAGATTGTTCCGGTATTCATTCAGAGAAATCAAACACCCACATTTTGAACGGCTATCAGTAATTTGGACAGTAATTTACCTGGAATCATTTTCATGTTCATTATCATTTCAGTAATCATGTGTTGTCATTATTTGTATTGTGTGTTTGTTATTCATGTGCAGGGACAAAGGAGGATTTATTATTATATATACAGTGCATACAGAAAGTATTCACAGCGCATCACTTTTTCCACATTTTGCGAGCTACAGGTGATTTAAAATCCTGGACAGACAAACAAACAGCCACGGTAGCGTATTACATAAGAAGATATTTTGATTTATACTTGAAGTGTAGGAGTTCCCCGGCAGGCCTGAAAAGGTATCTCCCTAGGTTTAGGCAAGCCGACCCTAGTAATGGAAAAGACTTTATAAGTACAGTTGTGGCTGCAAGACGGGGAACGATCGTTCTGAGAGAATTAAGAAGAAGGGTTAGGTAGTGCAGGGCACACCAGACTTAATAGGTGCCTGCTGGCCGAGCTACTGGTTGATGTAAAGGAGTGCATTGGGCACCTGAGACTTTTTTTTTTGAGGAGTTGTATTTTTGACCTGGACTGAAACAGAGTCCAGTTTTGTTTTATTTTAAGGCTGCTGATGCCCTTACATGGACTGGAATTGACTGAATACATATTAGGTAGGGTATTTTTCGTCTTTTCTTGTCACAGGATTATTTATTTGTTTTTTGTGTATCCTTTTACGTCAGCAACTATTTTTTTTTTCTACTGTATCGTGGAATAATAAAATTACGTTTATTTTTTTGAACATCTGCTTCTCTCGTGCCTCTCTTATTACCCTTTCAGTCCTGGTCGGTCCCAAACTACTAGCAGGCCATCTGCTTTAGTAGACGGCTTGTGACAGTTAAAGCTATAGCTGCATGATGGGGTCACTGAGCAGATACTGAAGGCAAAGAATTCACATGCAGGGTGTCCCAAAAGTCACTATACACTTCCTTTTTTCTATTTCATTCCAGGTATCATTCGGCAAGACTTAAGCCATCAGCATATGACCACTTAGATTTGCAGTTTTTGTAAGCGTATTAATCCCTTGACCTGGCACCCCCCCTCCACACTTTGCCAGGTTGTTGTGATGTGAAATTTGCATACAAGTTGATAAACATTTTGTATGTCTTTATTTGTAACTTAAGAACCCCTTCCCCCCTTTTAGGGTAATTATACGACAGGGTTGGGGTGAAGCGCCTCAAACAAGTTTGGCTAATGTTTCTCTGCTGAAGTCTCTCAGTCAACCCCCTCAGGACAGCCAGGCTGCCTAACTGCCAAGCTTTACCTTAACACCTGGTTTGGGGGGTGGCAGGTGTGACAGTGTTCTATCCTCCCATTGGTCTGAAGTATGGCTGTTTGGAATCGGCTTGTATCAAAAGCCTTTAAGTACCATGACGCCCTACTGGCTGTAGGGGATGGACAAGAAACCTATACATGTGCTTGCTTTACCTCACCCTCTCTCACCAAACTGATGAAAGTCCATCTCACACCATGAACTGAAAAGGACAACACAATGGAGAGCGCAGCTCGGCAGACATACTGAGAAGGACATGCGGCCTGTTCTGAAGAAAGCTGACCACAAATGAGGCCTTAACTAGAGACATTTTTAAGTAACTAACAAGTCTGTGTGCCGCCTGAAACTACACATCAGCATTTATCATGTTGTATGGTTGCCAATATTCAAATGTACTTCGCATATTGTTATTACTTATGAATATTACCAATAATACATTGTTTAAATTGTAGCTTAACTCCTGCTTGTCTTTTATTACACCTAATTGCCAGAGGTTATAGATCAGGGGTATTCAACTAAAATCTAAAGAGGTCCAATTAGAGAAAATTTCTTGAAGCAATGGCCCTTTAGATCATGTTGTCTAACTATTTTCGCTATCCACTTTTCTTTTTTTGGAGAGCGCCATTTGTGCCTTATTTTTCTGTCCCTTTCTCCGTCTCACCCGTCGTTTCTTTTTCCTGCACAGTTGTCTGTATCTCACTTTCTTCCACCTAAAATCCACAGACTTGACTGGCTGAGTGGTATCACGTGAAATGGCTTAATGCGCATAACAACTGGTCTGTGCATTTCCTCATCCACTAAAACATTACCATAAAGACTACAAAAGCTGCGCCGGCTGAATTAGAAGTGCCCTGTCAGGTTTTAAATCATAACTTTCTGTTTTGGCTGTAAGTCTGGGTCCGGACCCAGACCACCCGTTAGTGACCTCTGTTATAGATGTAGAAGGGAAGGTCGAGAGAAGTTATATACTATGATATCTTATAAAGAGTGGTAAGTCTGTGAGATTTGAGGCATTCTGACAAAGGCTACACAATAAAGAACACAAAAGGGGAAAGTCAAGTAATACAGAGCTCTACCAAGACAAAACACCAGGTTAGTCAGATTTCCCGACCGATGGATCAGTCGAAGGGGTCCCCTCAAATGGTCTCCGCGCTCCCCTGACCTTACACCTTGTGACTTTTTTTTTTTTTTTGTGGGGCTACATCAAAAGCAAGGTGGGTGTCACTCAGCCCCATAACCTGTCACAGCTTGAGGAAAGAATCCGCACGGCCTGCATACAGCGAGGTCAGGGAAGAAATACTGCAAAACGTCTGAGAGGCTTGCGTCCAAAGGTGGCTGAAAGTTGTCGAAAATGGAGGCGCTCATGTGGAGGTATACAAGGCGTCGGAACGTGATGGCAAGCCTAGCAAGTAAAACTGCAGCGACTCCTTTGTTGATGCTAGAAATATTAATAAACTCAGTTTGTGTAATTTTTAGAAATTTATTAAAAGTGTATAGTGACTTTTGAGACACCCTGTATAAACGTGTCACACTGAATCATTTCTCTTTACAAACAAATAAATGAACAAGTATAATTTGTTTAATTGGGTTCACTTAATCTAGTTTTAGGACTTCTATTTATGCAGAAACAGAAAATAATAATGGATTCACAATCTTTCTAGCACCATTGTTAAGTGGGGACAGGAGTGCTCCTCTGGAGTAATGCTGCCCTCTGGTGTTAAGACGTGAACATTGTACTGATATACACATTAGGCTTCCTTTACACGGCCCCTGTGATAAGTCATGTTATGGGGTGTTTTAATGGGTTCATTTAATAATACATTTCACAAGTTTCCTAGTGAACTTTCCGGTGACTTAACTGCCACTGACCATCGGCTCTCACTTCATGGCATGCAGTCGCTCATCTTTAGTTAAATGCAGGAGGAGCAGCACATAATTAACAAGCGTCAGCTGGGGATGGCACAGTTAAAAGCAGGCAGGGTAAGTGCTAGAGAGAAGAAACGAACAAAAGAAAAAACACAGAAAGATGAACAAAGGAGAATAATGGTCTGAGGGTGTGGACCTTGTAAGAAAGAGCAGCACCAAAGTGGCTGATTAGTTGTCCAGGGGGCAGGATCAATGGCTGGTGGTGATTTCGGGAACTTGTCCACATTCATATCTGATGGATAACTTCAGGTGAGCAGAGGAGAACAGTGGGGAGTCACTGGACAGGAGGAGGAACTCGAGAAGGGGCAAATTCAGGGTGTTACAGCAATGGAGCTGTGGGGGAGCCAAATAAAGGGAAGTAGCAGAGATCTTCATTGGGGGAGTCAAGAGTGGCAAAGGATGGCCTGGCTGCACAGAGGTTTGTGAGGTCTTTGCACAACAGTTTAGCGGGTATCGATGGAAGTGGCAGAACACAAAGCTGAGTTCAGGTGCTCCTGGAGGGGATTAGTCCGGTGTCCTACCTGTGGGGAATTGAAACACTGCAAAAAGGATTTTAAAAGTATTTATTATTGCACTGCTAGTGACCCTATGGGAATGTGGATAGACAATCTTTAATAAGACTAGGGGGCTCTGCCCCCTGCACGCATCGCTTGCCCACCCCCAGGTTTGGTGAACCAGATAAACTTTTTAAAGAGTGTTATTTTCATTTTCATTCATGTTTTATTTCTTGATATTTGCCAGTAATAAAGCTGTAGTGAATGAGTTATCTCACCCCTCCGCGGGGCGTGCTATGTGCCACCCACTTTGCGTCTCTGCCTCTCACATTGTGAAGAGGGGGGCTGAACGCACACAAAGGAGTTGTGGTCGCTCCTCCAAAACCCCCTCTTAAAACGATGATACAATGGGAAACAAATATATTTTGTTTTTACCTCCTCTTTGCTCGATCACCTGGCCTGCTGCTGCTTGTGCCGTGCTGCGCGTCGATCATTGAAAAGCCTGTACAGCAGCTGTCCTTTTGTCTCACGAGACGTTAAAGTGTCTCAGAGAAAATCACACCTCGACCCAAGATGTCTTTTATTATAATGGAGAGACCTATTTAATTAATTATTTTCTTTACTTATTCATGGTGGCACTTAAATTCTCAACGTGAATAAGCTTCTGCACACTTTTGTACAGAAAGTCTGGTCTGCCTGTTCACTTGCCCTGGCCTAGCTCGGTTGTGAACAACTAGATACCCCAATAGTAGTTGGTGTCCATGCCAGCGGGCACCAGCACATTACCACCCCACCCCTCCCAACACTACAGTCTATTTGCCTGTCCACACCAACAAAAATGGCAAACAGTCCAGAATTCACATTCACATCAGCAATATCAAGCCTGAAGGAGAAGCGAATCCTTCAGCTATTTGGGTCTTCTTATACAGCAGGTGGTCTGGCACCTATTGGCATTTTTAACACACTGTTAAAGAGCTGTGAATCTTTGTGCTACAAGTCCTCTAACCATTTTATCACCTGTCCATTTTCTTTCTTATTTCAGTCAATGTAAGATCTGCTATCATGCCACCCACCTCACTCACCCTTGGTCTTCCCCTTTGACCCCTGGAAGGTAGCCATCTTTCTAACTTTTGTTGTTTGTTTGACATGACCCAACATTTGGGACTTTGGAAAGCTCAAATATCTTACGCTTACATCAACTTACTCAATTATGGCTTGCATGCAGAGTAAGAAAATACAACTAATAGTGTAGCAGTGCTGTTAGCAGTATTTATGTTGTAGGCCGAGAGCACAAGTTTAAAAAAAAAAAAAAAGTTATATTTCACATTTGACAAAATGAAATCCGAGTATATAAACTGGGTTATGAATGTCAGCAGGAACAGAACTCCTTCACCACTCAAGGGCTGCCTGCATGCTATGCCTTCCTTCACAGGACTACAGGATGAATCAGTTCAGCGGGCGCTCACTTAAAGAGGGGCTACAGAAAGACTGCCGACTTAGAAGTGCGCGCTCACCCGAATGCCACGAGAAAGGGTAGGGACTGACCTGCTTGAGGCTGCTGGTCTTGTCCAGTGCCAGTTCGGCCTTTTGAGCCTCAATCTCCATCTCCCGGTGCTCCACATATCGCGCCAGGCAGTGTGAATGGAAATAGTGGTAGCAGGCCGTTTTGGTGAACGCCTCGTCTTCCTGCAATGAAGGAGGAAAAAAAAAACAAAAAACTATGAAGTGGCACTGCAGACCTGCACTAGAGTGGGCACAGGGGTTAGGACAGGGGCCTACCTGGAAGCCAAACAGACAGATGATGCACTGGCCGTAAGGCACGTTGCTCTCCGTCAAGATCTCCTTCCCTTTCTGCGTGAAAAAGCACAAAGACAGAGACAGACACACAGCCATGGTAGATAGACATGAACCGTGCTGCATATCAGACAGACTGATATATGGATTGATCATGGTGGACAAGACAGAATAACATTTCTACTAGGGATAACATTTTTACTTCAAATAGAGTCACAAATTATCTAGACAGTGCAGTGCTTCAGAATGGGGGCACCTTCAGGTCACTTCTGGAGTAAAGCGGAGCTCCCCTCTGATGTTAATACTCTCAGTGCCATGAAATGAGGAATCTCTGTTGGTTTCTGCTGTCCACCGTCACATTCCTTAACATCATTAAGTCCAAGTTGGAAACTAATGGCTGCCCGGGGCTCCATTTAATTCTTTATCTCTTAAAGTCTCTTCCCTTTTCCTGAATCTTTCTTCTTCTCCTAACTCTGCCCAGCCCGATTCCACTCAAGCGTGCAGCATCACCTGGCCTGCTGTCACTCTATCCTCCCTTACCCAGCCTACTGTCAGTCAAGCTTCCAGCTCCATTAAACTTGCAGTCATGCAACTGTTGCCCCACCCAGTCTGCTGCCACTCAAACATCTAGCCCTGTAGCACTTTGCTGCTACTCATATAGCTCTGCCCAATCTGCTGCCACTCAAGTATCTACCCTCCACTCAAATTACTGCCAGTGGAAAAACTGGCCCCACCCAGTCTACTGTCACTCAAACATCTAAGCCCGTGGCACTCTGCTGCTACTCATACAGACCCGCCCCGCCTGGTGCCACTCATGCACACAGTTCCACCCCAGCCTGGTACCAATTAAGCACATACAAGCCTGCTACCCCTCATGCTTCTAGCCCTGTTAAACCCACTATCACCCAAACATGAAGCCTCTGCACAATCTCCTGCCACTCATATCTCTAGCAGTGTGCCACTCGGTTGCCATGCCAGCATACAGACTCACCCCGCCTACTGCGATTCAAATATCCAATCCTGCTGACTCCACTGTTATTTCACACATCTGACTTACTGTCACTCTAACCACCCAGCCTACTGCTACCGAGTCCTGTGCCAGCCTGATGCCAAACTTAGTAGCTCACAGCTACTCAATCATACAACCCCACCAGCCTGGTGCCATGCAGACACTTAGCACCACCCAGCCCACTGTCACTCTATCCCTGCCCAATCTGCTGCTACTCAAACATAATAACAACACATTTTATTTATATAGCGCCTTTCCCAAGCTCAACATCTGGCCCCACCCAGTCAGCGAGGTGCTCTCGGTCAGCCGCCTTTTCCATTCCGCCTGTGAAGAATCGTACACCACAAACCCTTCTTGCAAATAAAGTAATAATATGCATGTTTTTAAAATGTATTTTCAGAGCCCCCCTGACTTTTGCATCCTCCAGTTCTCAGGGTGCGCCAAGACCCCCTGCCTTTCATTTCACACCCTGCCACTCACCTCAATGAGCTCGTACAACATGGGACCCCCAACTGAAGACTTGGCGAGGTCGGCCAGCGTGCACTGAATACTGCAAGACGGGAACAAGAGAAGGCAGAGTCACCAAACATGAGTAGGAGCTCAAGGACCTGGGGGTGGGAGAGGGTGGGGGGTCCAGAACAGCAAGGGTGGCGGGTGGGAGGTGTTGGACTGGACTGGCCAGACCTGATGAGCACTCACCAGTGAATCTTCTCATCGGAGAGCCCCCGGGGATTCTGGATGGAGATCTCGGGTGGAGAATTTGGATACTACGGAGTCACAGAGAGTGAGGAAACACAGGACAACACTTCAGTATGTTGGTGGGACGGGGTTGGGGAGTTTGGGACAGGGAAAGCACAGTGACAGGCGACAGCAGGGAACGGAGTACCTGTGCGGGCAGAGACAGCTGCAGGGTCAGGCGCACAAACTGAGCTTCAGGGTCCTGGGCGGTCGAAGGAAACAGCGTGATGTGGACCTCCCAGGGGTGTGAGCTGAGAATGAGAGAAGAGGAGTCACCAGAGCCAACATGGCAGGGGCACAATGGCCGTCTAGCTGTGGACTGTCCGAGGGGCTCGAGCCGGGCGCTCACCTGCGGGGCTCCTGCGTTACGTGCAGCTCGTCCAGGTAAATGGACTGCAGGACCTCGACCTCGGAGAAAGTCCTGTGCGGACAGAAGAGAGACAAACTCGTGAGAGAAGAACGAGACCGACACGGAGAGAAGAGGAGCATACTGACGAGGCGAGAATAAACTGCGAGAACAGAAAGGAAAACCACAGCCGAAGAGCGAATGAAAGTCCGGACAGACAGACAGAAGGCTACCGCGGATAAAAAACACACACGGCGGGATGTCACGGCACTCGCGTGCCGCTTTACTTTCAATCCGGCAAAGTTTGTGACTCACCCGCCTTCCGCCATCCTCCAGTCGTCTCGGTGCGTCCCGCTCACAGGTCCGAGCGAGTGAGGCGCGCGATGCGGCACTAAAGTTCCGGGCAGCTCATCAGTTCCGCCTCCGGCAATGAAAAGAAGCGTCACTTAGATAATGGACACCGCCAGGACGGAGAAGATAGATAGATAGATAGATAGATAGATAGATAGATAGATAGATAGATAGATACTTTATTAATCCCAAGGGGAAATTCACATACTCCAGCAGCAGCATACTGATACAAAAAACAATATTAAATTAAAGAGTAATAAAAATGCAGGTAAAAACAGACAATAACTTAGAATAATGTTAACATTTACACCCCCCCCCCCCCCCGGGTGGAATTGAAGAGTCGCATAGTTTGGGGGAGGAACGATCATCTCAGTCTGTCAGTGGAGCAGGACGGTGACAGCAGTCTGTCGCTAAAGCTGCTCTTCTGTCTGGAGATGACACTGTTCAGTGGATGCAGTGGATTCTCCATGATTGACAGGAGCCTACTCAGTGCCCGTCGCTCTGCCACAGATGTCAAACTGTCCAGCTCCATGCCAACAATAGAGCCTGCCTTCCTCACCAGTTTGTCCAGGCGTGTCCATCCATCCATCTGTTTTCTAACCCGCCTGGCTTGGCGGATTTAGGTTTGGGCGATATGGTTAGATGCCCTGAATAGCATCTTGCTCTTTTGTTGGGTTTTGGCACGGGACGCCCTAACAAAAAAAAAATTAAAAAATTATGGGCCCGCGATCTGTAAAGTGCACGGTTTGTTAGTTGGGGGAGCGGAGGGGGCGCGGCGCTCCGGACATCGAGGGGTGCTCCAACCCGTCGTCCAGCTCGCTATAGACTTCGAGGTTCGCCACCTAGATCGCCAGAGAGAGGTAAATGGACTTGGACTGACCCTACGTGCTTAGTACGAACTCAAAGAGTCGCTGGGAGGCATCTACAGTGCATCAGGAAAGTATTCACAGCGCTTCATCACTTTGTCCACATTTTGTTATGTCACAGCCTTATTCCAAAATGGATTAAATTCATTTTTTTCCTCAGAATTCTACACACAACACCCCATAATGACAACATGAAAAAAGTTTACTTGAGGTTTTTGCAAATTTATTAAAATAAAAAAACTGAGAAATCACATGTACATAAGTATTCACAGCCTTTGCCATGAACCTCAAAATTGAGCTCAGGTGCCTCTTGTTTCCCCTGATCATCCTTGAGATGTTTCTGCAGCTTCATTGGAGTCCACCTGTGGTAAATTCAGTTGACTGGATATGATTTGGAAAGGCACACACCTGTCTATATAAGGTCCCACACTTGACAGTTCATGTCAGAGCACAAACCAAGCATGAAGTCAAAGGAATTGTCTGTAGACCTCCGAGACAGGATTGTCTCGAGGCACAAATCTGGGGAAGGTTACAGAAAAATTTCTGCTGCTTTGAAGGTCCCAATGAGCACAGTGGCCTCCATCATCCGTAAGTGGAAGAAGCTCGAAACCACCAGGACTCTTCCTAGAGCTGGCTGGCCATTTAAAGTGAGTGATCAGGGGAGAAGGGCCTTAGTCAGGGAGGTGACCAAGAACCCGATGGTCACTCTGTCAGAGCTCCAGATGTACTCTGTGGAGAGAGGAGAACCTTCCAGAAGGACAACCATCTCTGCAGCAATCCACCAATCAGGCCTGTATGGTAGAGTGGCCAGACGGAAGCCACTCCTTAGTAAAAGGCACATGGCAGCCCGCCTGGAGTTTGCCAAAAGGCACCTGAAGGACTCTCAGACCATGAGAAAGAAAATTCTCTGGTCTGATGAGACAAAGATTGAATTCTTTGGTGTGAATGCCAGGCGTCACGTTTGGAGAAAACCAGGCACCGCTCATCATCAGGCCAATACCATCCCTACAGTGAAGCATGGTGGTGGCAGCATCATGCTGTGGGGACTGGGAGACTAGTCAGGATAAAGGGAAAGATGACTGCAGCAATGTACAGAGACATCCTGGATGAAAACCTGCTCCAGAGCGCTCTTGACCTCAGACTGGGGCGACAGTTCATCTTTCAACAGGACAACGACCCTAAGCACACAGCCAAGATATCAAAGGAGTGGCTTCAGGACAACTCTGTGAATGTCCTTGAGTGGCCCAGCCAGAGCCCAGACTTGAATCCGATTGAACATCTCTGGAGAGATCTTAAAATGGCTGTGCACCGACGCTTCCCATCCAACCTGATGGAGCTTGAGAGGTGCTGCAAAGAGGAATGGGTGAAACTGGCCAAGGATAGGTGTGCCAAGCTTGTGGCATCATATTCAACAAGACTTGAGGCTGGAATTGCTGCCAAAGGGTGCATCAACAAAGTATTGAGCAAAGGCTGTGAATACTTATGGACATGGGATTTCTCAGTTTTTTTTATTTTTAATAAATTTGCAAAAATCTCAAGTAAACTTTTTTCACGTTGTCATTATGGGGTGTTGTGTGTAGAATTCTGAGGAAAAAAATGAATTTAGTCCATTTTGGAATAAGGCTGTAACATAACAAAATGTGGAAAAAGTGATGAAGCGCTGTGAATACTTTCTAGATGCACTGTACATATTCAGTTCATCCAATACAAAATTGAAAACATGTTAAATTGTTTTAAAATACACACACATGTTATCTGCAGTCCAATGAAAGAATTTACAATGGAATTTGTAACTCGGCAGCCCAAAGGCAAATCTAGCAGTCCGATATTATGAGATTGAGCCATTTTAAAAGAAGACCGGCTGGGGGTGGCACTCGTCTTCTGAAACAGCCTTACACCCCTCCCCTGGGGGGACGTCGTTCCCCCTCTAAAGACAAAATCACAGTAAACATTTTGTGCCACGTGGTTGGTTTTGTTTTGCTGTACTTCTGTATTTAAGTTTTTCTTAACATGGTGGACTAGTGTGCTTGCCTCGGGAAGTTGATTCTGTAATAAGATTGACTTTCAAAGTGCATGAGAGTTCAGTAAAGGAAAAATTTCTGCCGGTTATAAAAGAAGAGGATTTACAGAGGGGTCCAGTAAGTTTTTCTTAACATGTTGGGCTAGTAGGCTTACCTCGTATGCTGACCTGCAAAGTGGATGAGAGTTCACTAAAGGAAAATGTTATAAAATGGCCGTCAGGACGAGAGGATCCACAAAAGGGTCCGGTTCATCTTTTCATTAACATGGTGGCCAAATCTGCTCACCTCAGGCTTCTGAACTCACGATAATGTTGACTTGTGAAGTGGATGAGAGTTCAGCAAAGGGAAATTTAATGAAATGGCTGTCAAAGCAAGAGGATTCACAAAGGGATCCATTTCAAATTTTCCTTAATATGGCAGGCAAGTCCGCTCACCCCAGGTGGCTAAACACACAATAATGCTGACTTGCAAAATGGATAAGCGTTCATTAAAGGAAAATTTTTCAAGTTGTGAACTTTTTGTCCCCAACATCTCACCCATTACATTCATTAACTCCGACAGATTAGCGATTAGCCACCACCCTCCCCCTGTGTGCACATACCGTGGTAAAAAGTCAAAATGTGCAGTAGAGCACGTTGGCGCCCAAGATCTGTGGGACTCTTTCATAGTTTCAGGAGCTGGGATGTCACGTCTGCATGACATGGGGACTGCAGAGTCCCCGATCTCCAAAGAAGCAGAAGACTCCAAAGTGATGATCAATAATGCGGCTGACATCTGCGTCATTTTAGGTTACTTCATTGTGGTCATATCTGTGGGACTGTGGGTGAGTATGTCCCTCTGTTTTTTTTTTATTTTTTGTTAGACTTGGTACATTCTGCTGGGCATTACTTATTTGTGACCTCGTTTACATTCGTTGGCAATTAATGCAGACTGGTCAGCAGAGGGTAAGATTTGGGAGGAGGATTTGGTTCACGATGTGAACTGCAGTCTCTTTACTGCCGCTGCGTCGTCAACATACAGCTGATGTGGATCATGGAGCTGGCCAGTGGATACAAATGCATGGTTAGATATGGAGCCCAGTAAAATCCTTCTGGTCTCAAAGTTGCTGAGGTGGGAATGAATAGAAAAACAGCCAGGCCCACTAAGGCTTCATAGTATTACACCAGGGTGATACAAACGCTACTGTAGGGTTGGGGTGAAGATATCTGTCATATGAAGTCCTCTAGAATTTGGTTGCTCTTCTTGAAAGATCTTTTTGATTGGGTCATATTTTTGATCGGAAGCCATGCTGGATTTGGGAGACGAGGGACTGATTTTCACCAGACGTAACGCTGGCCTCAGGACATCAGGACTTAGTTTGGATTGGAAGTTTTTTTTTGTCTTAGTACATTAGAACTGGACTTTCATCAGACAGCTAGTTTGTCCCTAAAGGCGAGATCACAGCTTATGTTTCATCAAAGTGGGTAAGATCCCGTTTGGATCGCACACACGCCTGGACTTGATAGACTTGACGTCAGATTAGATTCTATTGAGACACTGGGTACGGAAACAAAGGGAAACACAATAAAATGACAGGGGGTCTCACTAAGTAAGGGTTCAAACTTGACCTTCATCATAGTATGACTGGTCCACTTTGTACTTCGTTTAGTCTCCTACTTCAACTTTTTCTCTAACGTCTGTCTTCAATAAAAACAGCAATGTACCAGTCTTCTTGATAGAGCAGCCATTTCCCAAGGGGATTTTTTTTTTGCCCTGACCAGGGACAGCTTCTAGCAGATGACTATAGATGACCTGTGGGCTGAGGAATGGCTGTGGGTACTCCTGGTGCTTTGCAGTCTGGGGTACCCCTTAAATCCTGAACCCCAGGCCAAACGACTCCCAGGATACTCGGCTATTAAAGTGGGGTAGTAAACTGGAGGGGCTCTTAATTAACTTTCTGTCACCCTCCAAAGACCCCCCTCCGCTCATCCTATATGTTTATACCCTAAGAGTAACCATATCAGGGACTCTGTCTGTCATTGGTGGGGAGTAGTGACCCCTAGAAGTTGGAAATGCTTCATGTCTGTTATATACTGGGGTAATGACTGTAACTGTATTATCATTGTAAATAAAGTCTTTTTAAAATATTATCTATCTATCTATCTATCTATCTATCTATCTATCTATCTATCTATCTATCTATCTATCTCTATCTAATCCTGCCTACTATACCAACTTCTATCTAATCCTGCCTACTATACCAAATTCTTTCTTTCTTTCTTTCTTTCTTTCTTTCTTTCTTTCTTTCTTTCTTTCTTTCTTTCTTTCTTTCTTTCTTTCTTTCTTTCTTTCTTTCTTTCTTTCTTTCTTTCTATCTAATCCTGCCTACTATACCAAATTCTATCTATCTATCTATCTATCTATCTATCTATCTATCTATCTATCTATCTATCTATCTATCTATCTATCTATCTATCTAATCCTGCCTACTATACCAACTTCTATCTAATCCTGTCTACTATACCAAATTCTTTCTTTCTTTCTTTCTTTCTTTCTTTCTTTCTTTCTTTCTATCTATCTATCTATCTATCTATCTATCTATCTATCTATCTATCTATCTATCTATCTATCTATCTCTATCTAATCCTGCCTACTATACCAACTTCTATCTAATCCTGCCTACTATACCAAATTCTTTCTTTCTTTCTTTCTTTCTTTCTTTCTTTCTTTCTTTCTTTCTTTCTTTCTTTCTTTCTTTCTTTCTTTCTTTCTTTCTTTCTTTCTTTCTTTCTATCTAATCCTGCCTACTATACCAAATTCTATCTATCTATCTATCTATCTATCTATCTATCTATCTATCTATCTATCTATCTATCTATCTATCTATCTATCTATCTATCTATCTAATCCTGCCTACTATACCAACTTCTATCTAATCCTGTCTACTATACCAAATTCTTTCTTTCTTTCTTTCTTTCTTTCTTTCTTTCTTTCTTTCTTTCTTTCTTTCTATCTATCTATCTATCTATCTATCTATCTATCTATCTATCTATCTATCTATCTATCTATCTATCTATCTAATTCTGCCTACTATACCAAATTCTATCTATCTATCTATCTATCTATCTATCTATCTATCTATCTATCTATCTATCTATCTATCTATCTATCTATCTAATCCTGCCTACTATACCAACTTCTATCTATCTATCTTTCCATAGAAATAGCGCCCCCTAGGTGTCCTGCGTGCTCAGCCTCATTTATTTAATTGAATTTTGTATTTCTGTAAATGTCATCATAATTAGCTTTAGGAAGTAGCCCAAATGAAATGTGACATATGAAATAAAAATGTCACCAACCTGGAGTTGGTTGCTATGGTAGCGCAGAGGTGCGTCTTGGGTTCAAGTCTTGGCCCTGTCCATGTCTCCAGGTTCTTGTTGTGTCTCTATGAGTTCTTCCTCCAGGTCTGCTGGTTTTCCTACCGTATTTTGTATGACACTTGTTTCACTGCGGACTCTGAGGGTGTGTGTGCCAGTGTGAACTGTGACTGTCATCACGGCCTCAGCTGGATCTTCCTTTGCACCCAAAACTGGAAGGACAGGCTGCAGACCCAGGGACTGGAAGCTGGCCTTAGTTGGTGTAAGAACTGATGGATGGTTGCCCTCCAGTCTCAGTCACTCAATGTGAAGACCCTGGCGACTTTTCTTTTCAAGGTTTCAAATTTGGAATAACAGAATGGAGTCATAACCCTAAGGACTGAAACACCCGGAGTGCTGGTGACCACACCCATGAAAAGGTGACCTCATTGCAGGCTGGTGTGGGAGCAAACTGCAATGTCCAGGCCAAGCTGAGAACGCTGGCTTTGTGGCCCCCTGTAGTTAATAACTGTCAGTCTGCTTCCTTTGAATTATTAAGCAGGTTATTTCTGGACTCGTTTAAAGCCGAGATCTTCTCTTTTTGGCTTTCACCAGTGGGGCCAAGTAAGCCATTACCATCCAGTCTGTTGGGCTTTTAATGTGCTGGCAGGATGGCCTCTAAGGCGCCCGCCACCACCCCCATCAACCCACCGACCACCACTTGGCTGCAACTCCATCCTACAGCCGATCAGCACTGATTGTGACACACAGGAGGAGAAAAAGAGACGGTGCCAGCGGTGGAATTAATCATTAGAGGAAAACAAGAAGAGAAACATGTTGTCCGATCCTTAATGAAGTGTGTGTGTGTGTGTGTAGTGAGCCCCTGAGGCATGCGGAAACATCACAAGATGGTGCAAAGACAGACCGTGATACCAGCAAGACAGCGCAGTAATGGCCAAGTGGAGTCTAAAAGTGCCAAACGGTGTAGCAGGTTGTGCCAAATGTCACAATATCCTAACAGAAAGAACAGATGTGAACATGACAATGGAAGAATAAAGAAGGTAACAGTATAATCTACTCTCTCTCTCTCTCTCTCTCTCTATATATATATATATATATATATATATAAAATCCTAAACCTAAAAGTGCAAAGATTTTATGTGACGTTTTTAATGTCACATTTTTTGTCACGCTTTAAATCGGGCTTATTTTCAAACCTACATATATATGTTTGGCATCATTCTTTTCAGAATTTTCTGCACTTTAATGTGATGTTGTTAGATTTTCAGATTCTTATTCCGTTTTTAAATTATAAGCTAAAAAACATCAAGAACTCACATTCCCATGAGACTTTCTGCCAAGAGATTTAACCAGGCCCGGAGCTGGAAATAAAAGACAAAGAGTAGGACAGCTGCTGTGCAGGCTTTCAAATGTTCAAAGCACCATGCGAGAGATGCCGATCACACGGCACGGCAGCAGCTGATCGAGCAAAGAGGAGGTAAAAAAAAGAAACAATATTTGTTTCCCATTGTGTCACCGTTTAAGAGGGGGTTTCGGTGGAGCGACCGCGTCTCCTTGGGGAGCGTTCAGCCCCCCTCTTCACAACATGAGCGGCAGAGATACGGGCGCAGGCCCAGGGTGTTGGTGAGCGAAGCGAGAGCAGGTGGCGAACCCCCCGTAGTCTTATATATAAACGTCTACACGTGGAAGTGTGTGTGTGTCTGTCTGTCGCATGAAGCTCAAAGAAATCGACTCCGTCGTCAAAGTGAGACCACCGACAAAAGAGAAACTTGCTTAGCCGCTAATACACAAATGATCCGAGCACATCGGCAAAATGAAACCCCCCAAGGACAGAGGCGCCTGTTCCTTTCAATTACCCGACAGCTCTACATTTCAATTTTTTCCTGACAATTTCAGTCACTTCTAGGACCCCGGGCTGCTTACACGGCTAGTAATAAATAAATCTAAGACATGAGCTAGCCGAGTGAGAAGGTGTGTGTGTTTTATCGGTCCGATCCCTGAGTGTTTAGGAGTTTCATGGCTTGAGGGAAGAAACTTTGCCACCCTAACCCTAACCCCAATTCTTGTAGTGAAGGCCCAAATGCTTTGGCGCCTCTTTCCAGACAGTGAGAGGGTGAATAGTCTTAGTGAGGGGTCCTCCACTGTGCTGGTGGCTCTGCGGATGGTGATGGAGGGTAGAGAGAGACGCTCCGATGATCTTCTCAGCTCTCCTCACTGTCGGCTGCAGGGTCTTGTGATCTGTGACGGTGCAACTCCCAAACCTGACAGTGACGCCGCAGCTCAGAATGCTCTCGGTGGTCCCTCTGTAGGAGGTGGTGAGGATGGGTGGTGGGAGATGAACCTTCCTTGGCTTTCACAGGAAGTAAAGGCGCTGCTGGGATTTCATGGCTACGGAGCTGGTGTTGAGCGACCAAGTACGGTTTCTGCAATCTGGTGCTCTTGACGATCTCCTCCCTTGAAGTCAACATCAGTCTCCTTTGCTTTGTCTACGTTCAGAGACAAGTTGTTGGCTTTGCACCTCCCCTCGGTATGCTGACTCGTCGTTCAGTCGTGTCGTCAGCGAACTGGATGATGAGGTTGGAGCTGTGCATCAGTAAAATGAACAGCAGTGGACTGAGCACCCAGCCCCGTGGAGCAGTAGGGCTCAGTGTGGTGCTGCTGGAGGTGCTGCTTCCATTGGTCTCTCAGTCAGGAAATCTGGGATCCAATCGCAGAGGGAGCTCTTCAAGCCCACCTTGCTTAGCTTTCCAGTCGGGTGCTGAGGAACGCTGAACCAAAGTCTATGAACCGCATTGGCCCTTCAGTGTGTGTGTGGGTGGCTGCCGACTTCATTTGTGTCCCACTGGCGAATCCGCCAAGTTGTGTGGGCTTCGGCATTACTGTCACTGACCTCCTTATTTCTGTGCATGTTGCTATGGGATGTTCTGCGTGTTTCATTCTTTGGATGAAAATGGGAGATTTTGTGATTTGGGAGGTTTGTGTTTGTTGACACCTGTTGGCTTCGTTTTCGTCACATTCACAAGTTTTAGGCGTTTGTGGGCCTCGTTCTTTCTGTTTGTTTTCATGAGTCGGTGGCATCTCTGGGAGTCAAGGGACCACCACGTCAAGTGGTAGCCGACACTCAGTTGTTAACTTGACCCCCCTAGGAATGGCAGACACAAGAAAAGGGGTTCAAGCTGTCAAAAAGTGCTAAGCGTGTATTTATTATAACAGAAAAGTGTGCAAGGTGCTCTACATTTTCAATAAAAAGACTTTGGAAAGCAGTGCATAAAAAGGAAATGCCATCCACCTTAACAAAAGTGTAAGTGTCCGTGAGTCTGTTGGTGTGTCTGTCCAGTTGCTGTGTCATTCCATCAGATGGCATTTCACAAACATATCTAATAATAAAATGCATCATGTTTGTCATTTCAACAGACGGTACATCAGAAACATTTCTAGCAATAAAAGGCATTGCATTCCTCATTTTCAGAGATGGTGCATCACATTTTTATTAATAAAATGCATTGCATTTGTCATTCCAACAGTTGGCGCATCACAAAAATTAATATTGCTTTCACAAATTCCATACCAAATGGCATATGACACGCTGCATGGTGCCCTGAAAAAAAATCAATCCTGTGATCTATGCTGGCATTTTGGAAGAATGAAGTGGATAGGACTGGTGAGGTTTGTTGGGCTGAATGGTGGCCAGTTCTCATCTAAATCATTCCAATATTTTAATGTTCTAACTGCTGTCAGAGCTCTCTGGAGGCCTCATTTACAAAACTATCCCTCCATCCATTATCCAACCTGCTATATCCTAACTACAGGGTCACGGGGGTCTGCTGGAGCCAATCCCAGCTAACACAGGGCGCAAGGCAGGAAACAAACCCCGGGCAGGGTGCCAGCCCACTGCAGGACACACACACCAAGCACACACTTGGGACAATTTAGAATCGCCAATGCACCTCACCTGAATGTCATTGGACTGTGGGAGGAAACCGGAGCACTAGGAGGAAACCCACGCAGACACGGGGAGAACATGCAAACTCCATGCAGGGAGGACCGGGGAAGCAATTTACAAAACTAGAATTCGAAAATATGCGTATGCCCCAAAAAATAAATAAATAAAATTAAAAAGACAGAAAACTGTGTACACCCCCACCCCCCCACATTAATAAATCAAATTCAATACAAATTCATCCATCCATCCATTTTCCAACCCGCTGAATCCGAACACAGGGTCAAGGGGGTCTGCTGAAGCCAATCCCAGTCAACACAGGAACCAATCCCAGGCAGGGTGCCAAGCCACCGCAGGACACACACCCACACACCAAGCACACACTAGGGCCAATTTAGAATCGCCAATCCACCTAATCTGCATGTCTTTGGACTGTGGGAGGAAACCCACGCAGACACGGGGAGAACATGCAAACTCCACACAGGGAGGACCCGGGAAGCGAACCCAGGTCCCCAGGTCTCCCAACTGCGAGGCAGCAGCGCTACCCACTGCACCAACCTCAATAAAAATTCAATGCAGTTAATAAAATTTGCCATACGCACGTTTCAATACAGCTTACCTGTTTAAATCACAATTGGCTTGTAAATGGGAAAACGGGAACAGGCCCTGATGCTCATTAATCAAATACATAGGCAATCACGACGCTGCAGACGTTCATTGGCTGGCTGGGCAGCCTTCCTCCAGACGCGTCGAGACCCCGCCCACTACCTGCGCACCATAACTGAGTTCACAAGATCAAAGACGGCATTATAGCGCCTCTCCTCTGTGTTCTGGGGGTCCTGAAAAGACGTCTGAGCCGGTGGCCGCTATTACCTGGCAGCACATGTAATGACACAATCACTGACGCAACGAAAAGTACAGAACATACGAAAAGCGGAGGCTTTAATGCGAGTTTGCCTCAAAGGAAGTGAATCGCGTGTTTACCGACGCCACGGAGGGCCTTGGCATCACATATAACATCACGTAGTCTGTGCATCACCCGTTAGGTGTAATATGTCTGTCACATTAACACACATTATAAGAATGACTCGGTGATACAATCGTGTCACAAAGTCATAATAATCCTCACGCCTGGACAAACTGGTGAGGAAGGCAGGCTCTATTGTTGGCATGGAGCTGGACAGTTTAACATCTGTGGCAGAGCGGCGGGCGCTGAGCAGACTCCTGTCAATCATGGAGAATCCACTGCATCCACTAAACAGGATCATCTCCAGACAGAGGAGCAGCTTCAGCGACAGACTGCTGTCACCGTCCTGCTCCACTGACAGACTGAGGAGATCGTTCCTCCCCCAAACTATGCGACTCTTCAATTCCACCTGAAGGGTAAACGTTAACATTTAACATTATACAAAGTTATTGTCTGTTTTTTACCTGCATTATTATCAATCTTTAATATTGTTTATTGTATCAGTATGCTGCTGCTGGAGAATGTGAATTTCCCCTTGGGATTAATAAAGTATCTATCTATCTATCTATCTATCTATCTATCTATCTATCTATCTATCTATCTATCTATCTATCTATCTATCTATCTATCTATCTATCTATCTATCTATCTATCTATCTATCTATCTATCTATCTATCTATCAATGAAAGCGAGTCGTCCTTTAGCGGGTTTTGATTGAAGGTGTCACAATTTCCCAGTTTCGGCGTACACGTGAGTCAGGGTTGCCATAAATATCCGCGCATTCCCCCCTCCAGTTTTCTTTTAAAAATCCCGACGTTTGCATAAGAAGCTGCGCGCGCACATTTCGAGCCTTACTGTATAAAACTTTACGAATGAGGGTCCCAGCTCGTTCAGAATGCGGCTTAGCGATGAGCGGTCTCTGTTCCTCATTTCACTTCTCCTACTTCTCTGCTTGGGTCTCTTCACTGGTTTCCAGTTGAAAACTCTTGACGTACGATTCTCTGAAATGTTCTGCTCCTCAACATCTCCAGCCTTTGGTCTCTCCATATGCCCCTTCAAGAAGTCTCCCTGCCTGTGCCTGTCCTGCCAAGATTGGGCGACGCTTTTCCTTTTCCTTTTTTTTTTTCTCCACAGCTGTGGAATGATCGCCCTCTGACTTTTCGAACTGTACGCGATTTCCTCCTTTTTAGGTGTCTTTTGAAAACGCACCACCTTTTCATGAAGATTTCGGAACTGCTTAGTATCTCCTCCCGCTGCACCAACGAAGAGGTTAGGACGCTGGTTGTTGTCTGTCAAGTTGCAGGTCGTACGACTCCCACTTGCTCGTTTGACTTTGTTCTCTGCTGCTTTTCATACTTGCGCCTTCTAATCATTCTTCTATGGATGATAACTTGCTTTGTAAGTCGCCTTGGACAAAGACACCTGCTAAATAAGGAAATAAATAACCGTTTCTATTCCGTGCATGTATTTTTTTTCTTTGTCAGCAGGGGGCGCACACTCCCTGCAAATGAACTCCAGCCTTCCTAAAACCGGCACAGCGTGACGACTACAGAAGTATTCAGACAAGATGGCAGGGCCGGATTAAGACGAAATTGTCCCTGATGCTGCACCGCAAAAAAGGCCTATTTTTTCTCGGCATCATTGGTGCCTGTGCATTCGACACTCACTCGTCTGTTTTCATCTGGGCCTATTTCAGGAATGGGCCTAATGCTGCAGCATCAATAGCACCCACCTTAATCCGGCCCTGCAAGAGGGGGCATTCGGCGAGCTCTTATAGCGCCTTTCCCTTCCACATTCAGACAACTGAAGGGGACCTTAATACGGCTTGATTTTGACCTCATGGCATTATAGCGCCATTCAAGACGTGCAGGCTTCCAGCCCACTGACAAGTTCACAGATGGAGAGCTGGCCAGTCCGTCAGGCGACACAGGCGTTGTCATCTGAGAGGTTAAGGGGCGTATGCTCCAGACACTAATGGGGACCCCCATTCGCCCAAACTAAAGGTCGTCGATGATATTGTTATTGATTACCGTTTATGAAAGCAAAAGTGCACACGCTCCGTACACCAAGGGGCACCAGGTGGTCTTTAAAGTCTTCTGCAGATCCATAGATGAGAAAGTGACAGTCGAAGCCCACATGGAACCATAGGCGGGGGTGTCTGGAGCGAACGCCTGTGAACTTACCTAAACGGCGCCCCTCAGTGCCATTCAGTCGTATAGGAGCAGGTGGACCCCCACTGTGTCAGGGGTGCACGCCCACCTTACCATACGTAGTTGCTGCCTTTGCTGTCTATTGGGTTGACCGGCACTGGCGAGGAAATGTAATAATAAAGCGGGAAGACTTGTGGCAGCTTTTAAAGCCACAGTTCAAGGATTCATTAATGGAGAGAAAGCGCAGGGTCCCATGTGTGTTAATCAGTTTCAGTCTCCTTTGTCTCCTGTCTGTTTAAACAAAACTTTAGACAATTAGCCATCTGTAAAGTTGGAATTTGTCCCCCTCTGTGCGCTGCCAGCTGAAGCCCATTTGGGGCCCATGAAGCCCAACATCACTCCTCGTTGTCCATAGCGGGTCGTCGGTATGATTAGGCTTCGACAACCTGGGGTAGGTGGGGTTCTTGAGTGTGTGCCCCCCAACAGTAGCACAAGCAATGCCACTTTGTGTATACATACATGTGCATGCGCCCCCTACTGGACAAAGAGTTCCACATCTACAGTATATCATTGAATCTCATCCAATAAATACATTGTATGGGTGGCGGGGAAGGCAGGCAAGTCAAGGAGTCAAAGGTTGGGGTATCATTACGGAAACCCCTCTTAATTGAAAAATAAAAATACAGCTAAACAAAAATAACAAAACGTGGCGTTCAACGCTCATATAGACTTGTAGGAGCTCCGTCCTCTGGCAGTGTCAGTTTGACATCTGACACCAGCATTCGGGAGCGGGCCGACTTTAAAGGTCTGAGACCAGAGGGGCGGAGTTTTCTTGGGGAAGTGGGGCGGAGTTTTCTTGGGATAGTGGAGGCAGAGGCTGGCATTCTTGTTAGGTGTTTTCACTTATTTGCATAGGAGGAAGGAGAAGACAATGTTAGCATCACCGCCCCCTCTCTACCTGAGGTGGAACTGCTCACCTTATCAGAACCAAGAAGGATGTCCCTAGACGTGTGTGCTTGACAATATATAAATAAATAAATATGTATGTGTGTGTATGTATATATATATATATATATATATATATATATATATATATATATATATATATATATATATATATATATATATGTATGTGTGTATGTATTTGTATATATATGTATATGTATGTGTGTGTGTGCGCATAATATATAGTATATTGTCAAGAATATAGATATATATAGATGTATACAGTATATAAGTATATATTTTTATATATTTCATGATTTTTATTTTGAAATATCATACTTTGAACTTATTCTGCATTTCATTTTCCAGATTATTTTTCTAAATATTACAGCACTGGGCTTATAACTGGAAGTGCACTTAATAAGAATAATTGAGTCAATGATTGGTTGCCTTGTCTTTCAGTCAATGTGTCGGACCAATCGTGGCACAGTGGGCGGGTACTTCCTGGCAGGAAGGAGCATGATATGGTGGCCTGTGAGTATCCCACCCATCCTCTCCGTCGGACATGTCTTTACCACGTTATAACCACCGGCTGTCTCTTTGACAGGTGGGAGCCTCTCTGTTTGCCAGTAATATTGGAAGTGGGCACTTCGTGGGACTCGCTGGCACCGGGGCGGCCAATGGCATTGCGGTGGGAGGCTTCGAGTGGAATGTAAGTGAATCTGTAACCCTAAATGAACACTTTATTAGAGCCCTTCAACTTAAAATCCTCACTCAAGTAAGCTATACCCTGAGTCTATCTATCAAATGGTACAAATGCTAAACTAAATCCATTGTTTATTATGATGTGCCAGCTGGAGAGGGCGCCATTGAGCACCCTGAACCAATTAAACAACTGGGGAGACCCAGATGAAGAAAGACGGATGGTGTTATTAGGCACAAACCACCCGGGGTGAGGCCAGACACGCAGGAGGTGAATCACGAGCTGGGGGCTCAGAGCTGTAGAGATAACCCGTTGAACTTCTAACTCACTTGACCCGCTTTTTCTGAATGGTCCAGGCAGCCCTGTAGGGGGCTGCAATAACAGGCCAGTTATGTGAGTGGGAAATGCTGAATCTTTCATTGCACATTCCCCACTGTCCTGACGTTTACTGCGTATTCCCTTCTCTTCTTCCATTATGGGATACTAATCTGGTCTTTGTTCGCCTTGGACCAGACCTTCGTTCCATGAGTTCCTCTCCAGTTCACTTCACCCGTCTCTAATCTAGTTTCACTCTCATTGTCATTCGGGTCCCCCATGCTTGAATGTCTGGTTTTTCCTTCTTGCCTGCAGGCTTTGTTCATCGTGCTTCTTCTCGGCTGGGTGTTCGTCCCGGTCTACCTCACTGCTGGGGTAAGCGTTTCCCACCCACCTGCTGGGGGCTCAGGTAGACTAAGTAACACAAGGCTCGTTCCAAAGGCTCATTTGTGTTCTTCCTCCCCTCTCACTCACCTGTCTTAGGTGATCACCATGCCGCAGTACCTGAGGAAGCGTTTTGGTGGAAGCAGGATACGACTATATCTCTCCATCATCTCTTTGTTCCTCTACATTTTCACCAAGGTGTCTGTAAGTACTCAGTCCTGAAATGGGGGTTGCTTCCCTTTTTGAACCCCAGAGATCAGGATGCTCCCTGCTCTCTAACCACTAATGGTGTAGAGTAACATCATCGTCTTGCTGTCTCTCATTCTCTCATCCTTCCAGGTGGACATGTTCTCAGGTGCGGTGTTTATCCAGCAGGCCCTCGGCTGGAACATCTACGTGGCCGTCATCGCTCTCCTGTCCATCACCGCTCTCTACACAGTCACAGGTACCCTGATGTCTTTGATGAGGTTTGTTCTGGAGAATTCTTCTTGATGAAACTCTGCTGAGCCTGGAAATCCCATTCAAAAGTCTTCTAGCAGTCTGAGAGTCTAACAGACCACCGGTGGAAGGTGAAGCGTGATGATATGTAGACCCTCTTATGGCAAACCCAGCAAGAAAAATCCAGACGTCATCATCAGTGACCCCCCCCCTTGAAATTCTGAAGAGCCATCTCTGCAAAGAACCCTGAAAGAGATTTTGTTATGAGGACAGTATAGAGGGGGCTAGAAGTGCAGGTAGGAGAGGGGACCCTTTACAGCAGATGTGGGCCCTTCTGGCTACCCGGGTGTGGCCTTCCTCTTTACATTCAAGCACAATCAGCAAACTCCCTCATCGAGATCTCATCGGCGGTGCACAGTGAAGTACGGGGGACCCAAAACTAAAAGGCTTGCGCTGCCATGGGCCCCTAATGCGCTTCGGAGATTGGAGACCACAGAGTAGCTGCGTGCTTTCTGCCCCTTTATATTAGGGTGCCGGGGAGCCCCAGGTTGTCTGACCCCCAAACCCAGTTTCAGACATCTGTTTTGAAAGGATTCTGATTCTGCTACCCTCCTTACTGGTTATTGTGGTGGAGAGAGAATTTGCCTGCCCTGAGCCCCTCTGCTCCCATTTATAGTGGTCTCTCCTTTGAATGGTCCCGAGGAGACCACCTGTGCAGTAAAGTGGCCTTGACCTCCTACACCATACAATGGACAGCCATCCCCTTAATGTGGGAACAAGACACAGGGTGTTGCTATAGTCTTGAACCCCCCAAGCTCGCTTCTATAGTGGTCTACCCTTCTCAATCCACATATCTTGTAAAGGGGTCTTGACTCCCCAGAACCCCTGCTGTAGATTCAGGAAGACAAGCCACTGCCCCTTTACGATTGAGCCCCCATCTACAGGTGCAAGAAAGCCTACAGTCATCTACCTCCCCCATTAATTATTAGGGACCACATTTGCAATAAAAGGACCCATATTCTGTGACCCCTTCTGGGTTTTGGGAAGAACTGATTACATGGGGGGGGGGGGGTCTATAAGAACAAGCAGCCCCCAGGTAGCCTGTCCTCACTAGCATCAATGAAGGGTCCTCATGTACTGTGAAAGGCCCCCAACCCCGCAACCCCCTGCTTGATATTGAGGAGGATATTTTATTTGGGGTTTAACTGCCCCTTTGCACCCCTTTACACAGCTATGGGGCTGCCCCCTCCCCCCACCAAGTGTGTATAATCCTAAGCCCCTATCTCCCATCTATAAGTACAGGCAGAAGAACAGGTGGTCTTTCCTTCCCAATATCCAGCAGGGTCCTACACGATCAAGAGGCTGCAACTCCAGTCTATACTTGTAGTTAACCCCTGGGGTTCTGTCCAAGCCCATGTTTATTGCAAAGGGGGCCCACCCCCTGTGACTGTTGCTGAATATTGAAGTGGATAGACTATGTGAGACCCCCAATCTGGTAGATTCTGTAAAGGGGTCCTGATTCATGAACCCCCCTGCTTGGAATTGGGGTGGATGTGATGTATGGGGATGTTTGAATGGGAACTGGGCACCAAGTGCAGATACGGTCCTAAGACCCCAGCTCTGACTTATAACTACAGGCAGCCCTGCAGGTGGTCTGTCCCTCCCAGTATTCCGCAGGGTCCTCCATGGGTGGTCAAGAAGTTGAAACTCCTGCTGGATGTTTTTTTTGGGGGCAGACTGCCCTGGGGTGGCCCATCACTTTACATCTGCGCTCCCATCTATAGGTGCAGGAGAGCCCCTGGTAGTCTCTGCTCTCCTCTCCTCTCCAATATCAATCAGGGGCCCACATATAATATAAGGGGTCCCGTGACTCCGACAGAATGTTGGAGAGGACAAACTAGCTGAGGGCTGCCTGTCCCTTTACAAATGAGCCACCATCAAGAGGACCAAACAACAACCCCCCAGGTGGTCTCTTCATCCCAGTGGCAATCAGGGGGTCCGCATATGCTGTAAAGGGCCCCCAGCTCTGTGACTCCTTCAGGATACAAGAGGGGACAGACTAGCTGTAGGGTTGCCTGTCCTTTAACATGTGAACTCCCATCGGTAGGATCAAGCAACCCCCCCGCCCCCCCAGGTAATCCCTTCTCGTCAGTTTCAATCAGGTGCCCACATATACTGTAACGGGACCCCAACTCCTGCATCTCTCAGCGACTGTCACAGACGGCACACTACCTTGGGGGTGTCTGCCACATACAAATGTAAAGAGCCAAGTTACCCCCAGGCAGTCTGTCCTCCTCTTTACCCAGAAAGGGGGTCACATTTACTTTAAAGAGACCACCTTTGTGCTCCCAATAATTGGTTCCCCTTCTAAAGGAGGATCATGCCATCCTTGTGGTGCTGGCTCTGACGATGCCAGTAAGTGACCTAACCTCAGTGCTGTTGCTCCTTTACCCAGGTGGCCTTGCAGCCCTCATGTACACCGACACCGTCCAGACGCTGGTCATGATCGCTGGAGCTTTTGTGCTTATGGGATTCTGTGAGTAGAGGGCGACACGGGGGGCACCTTGTTCTCCCCTCATCACTGCTCAAATTCACCTTCCTTTTACATTCGCGCAGCCTTCAATGAAGTCGGTGGGTACGACGGCCTCTTTGACACGTACATGCAAGCCACACCGAGCCTCATCGAGTCCCCACGGCCCGAGGAGTACAACATCTCCGCGCAGTGCTACACCCCCCGTCCCGACGCCTACAACCTTCTGAGGAGTCCCATCACGGGGGACCTGCCCTGGCCGGGCGTCATCTTTGGCATTGCTGTTGTCGGCTGCTGGTACTGGTGCAGTGATCAGGTAACCCAAGGACCCCCTTCATAGATGAGCAGAGTTGGCCCAAGTCTGTGCCCTTTTCCCTAATGCCAGGCGTGTCCATGCAGGTCATTGTTCAACGGTGTCTGGCTGCCAAGAACCTCACACACGTCAAGGCTGGCTGCATCCTGTGCGGGTATCTCAAACTGCTTCCGATGTTCCTGATGGTGTTCCCTGGAATGATCAGCCGGGTCCTGTATCCTGGTGAGAGAAGCGTAGAGGAGGAGAACAGAAGACTCGTGAAGGACAGGCTTACTAACCATCTCTCAGTCGCTTTCTTTCTGCAGATGAAGTGGCTTGTGTTGTGCCCGAAAAGTGCGAGGAAATCTGTGGCACAAAAGTGGGCTGTTCCAACATCGCCTACCCTAAGCTGGTGGTCACCCTCATGCCAAATGGTAAGATGCATGTCCACTTGTTGGGTGAGGAAGGGTCTGAAGTGGGGGGTCCACATTCTGACATTCAGGTCCTCTTGAACACTAACATGGCATCTTCCAGGTCCTAATTGTAGTGGCGACCTGCAGCCTCAGCCATTAGACCATACACTTTGAATCACAATGCCCACCTTCCTCCTCCAAAAGGGTTCAAACCAGGTAGCCCATCTCAGGTTGGGACACCAGCACTAATCCTCTGCACACATCCAAACTCTATGGGATCTCAAGGGCCAGAAACTGCCACCATATAGCCCTGGGAGCAAAGACCCAAAAATATGCCCTCCGATTTCTCTTCTGCATTATTGACCTTGCAGTGCTTCCAATGGCCAGAAATTCCTGACAGAATTTTGAGCTGTTCACTCATTTAAACCTCATCTTCTTAGACTGCAAGACTGTCAAAGCCATTTTCTCTGGTCCTCTGCAGGCCTTCGAGGGATGATGCTGGCTGTGATGCTGGCCGCCCTGATGAGTTCATTGGCCTCCATCTTCAACAGCAGCAGTACTCTCTTCACTATGGATATTTGGACCAAGATTCGCCCTCAGGCCCGGGACCGTGAGCTTATGATTGTGGGAAGGTGAGTGAAGAGAGGGCACTGTGATCCAGATGTCTCCTGTTACACCCAATGTCTGGTGATGGAGTCCCACTGCCTCATGATCTCCTCCAGCTCCTTTATGTGTCCACAGGGTCTGGGTTTTGTGCATTGTAGCCGTGAGTATCGCCTGGATTCCTGTGGTTCAGGCAGCTCAGAGCGGGCAGCTCTTTGACTACATCCAGTCCGTCACCAGCTACCTTGCGCCACCCATAGCCTCCGTTTTCCTCCTGGCAGTCTTTGTGAAGAGGGTGAATGAGCCAGTAAGTAGGGTCATCCTGAATGTTCTCTTGTCCTGTGCCGCAGTTAACATATTGTCACTCTCTGAGTGCCTTTGATGCTCCGCCCCTTTCCTGCAGGGTGCATTCTGGGGGCTGATTGGTGGGCTGCTCATTGGACTGGCCCGGATGATTCCAGAGTTCACCTATGGGACAGGAAGCTGTCTTTTCCCATCTGCTTGCCCCAGCATTATCTGTGGTGTCCACTATCTGTATTTTGCCATCATCCTCTTCTTTATAACTGCTGTCTTTGTGCTCATCATTAGTTACTGCACACCGGAGATTGAAGAGAGACACGTGAGTAGGTCCAGAATGAGCATTTACAAACAGATAGGTAAGACACTATATAACAGAAACAGAGATTATTTGTACTGCTGTTGGGAGGACTATAGATAGATAGATAGATAGATAGATAGATAGATAGATAGATAGATAGATAGATAGATAGATAGATAGATAGATAGATAGATAGATAGATAGATGGGCTGGAGACGGTGGCACAGGAGACAGAGCTGGAGGTGGCAGAGTTAAAGATGTTAAGATTTGCATTGGGTGTGACGAGGATGGACAGGATTAGAAATGAGGACATTAGAGGGTCAGCTCAGGTGGGACGTTTGGGAGACAGAGAGGCGATATTGCATTGGTTTGCACAGGTGCAGAGGAGAGATGCTGGGTATATTGGGAGAAGGGTGCTAAGGATAGAGCTGCCAGGTAAGAGGAGAAGAGGAAGGCCTAAGAGAAGGTTTATGGATGAGGTGAGAGAGGACATGCAGGTGATCAGGGTGACAGAAAGATATGGAAGAAGATGATCCACCGTGGCAACCCCTAACGGGAGCAGCTGAAAGAAGAAGAAATATTTGGCAGCATTAGATAGGTTTATATATAGATAGATAAGGCACTATGCAAAGAGACAAATTAATTGTAGTAGTTGAGAGAACTATATAATAGAAAGAAAGAAATTAATTTTAGAGTAGTTGGCAGTAGTAGATAGATTTATATACAGATGAATATGGCACTATGTAATGGAAGGATATAGATTAATTTTGGTGGAGTTGGCATGATTAGTAATATAGATATATAGGACGATATATAATATACATACATTTTAGTGTAGTTGACAGGATTATATAAACTGATATATAATAGATAAGGCAATATATAATAGAAAGGTATAAATTAATTGTAGCATAGTTGGCAGGATTGGATAGATAGATAGATAGATAGATAGATAGATAGATAGATAGATAGATAGATAGATAGATAGATAGATAGATAGATAGATAGATATGAAAGGCACTATATGAAATGAAAGTAGATACTAGTGTGAGTTGTTTTCACGTTTGGTTCTCAGCTCCACCGTCTAGTCTTCAGTCTGAGGAACAGCAAAGAGCCACGAGATGATTTAGATGCCGAGGAAGAGGAGCACATGAGGAAAGCTCGCAGAGAAGCAGCAGAGAATGGCACTGTGAGAAACCAGATGGAGTTGGAAGGTATCCCTGCCTCCACAGCTTTCCTTCTAATATTTAATCTTCCTAGATCTGCGCTTGCCCTCTTCCACTTTCGTTTCATCCTCGATACATCAATGCTCGCTCAAGCCAGTTTTGAAAGATGCTCATATGGAGATCAAGGAGGAAGGTTACAGAATGTGGCCAGTGTTACTTCACAGAGATTGAGATGGTGAAGAGATACCTGGCTCAGGTTTTGTGAGGTTTCACACATTCCTTCATGTGGCCCCCTTTGATGAAGGGTCCACCTCTGCCGTTCACTCACCCTGGTCCAGTTCAGTTGGAGACCGTTCAGTGATGGTAGGTGTATGGCTTTGACACAGCAGATTAGAAGAGTGGTGACTCCAGGATGATCAGGAGAAATGATTGGATGGCTTTTGCTTGATCAGGAAGAGCTTTCAGTCCTGCTACTGCTTGTCAAATGTGATCAGCTAGATTGGAGAGATTGGGGATATTGGGAATTTCTGTGCACAGACGTTCTCCTTTCGTTGCTCTCGTGTTTTTCTCTTACCCCACTTCTGGTACCATAAACATTGCTTATCTATTTGCTGACCTACTCTTTCAATTATCTTTTTATTTCTTTCCCTCATCTTATTCTACCCATTCACCTATCATCTGTACCTTTTGTCCCCAGTTAAGATCTCAGGTTCCAGTCCTAACCCTTGAAACATCAGACACTTCTTCTGACTGGTCATCCTTTCATTTCCTGCCTTTTATTTACCAGTTCCTCACTATTCCCTATTTGTCCAGTATGAATGTCTGTGAGTGTGGGTTCCTGGTGATGGACTGGCACCCCATCCTGGGTTGCTCCCCTCATACCTCCCAGTGCCTTGGCACACCATGACCGTAAACTTCATAAGACGAATGGAATTTTTTTTCTTTTTCTCTTTTCCTCCTTCTGCTCTCCTTTGCTCTCTTCTCCATTATTCCATCTATCCCTCCTTTCCTGATTTTCTCCTCCTCCACATTCTGTTCCCCTTTCCTGATTTCAGCTCTCCCCATTTTTATATCCCACCTCTCTTCCCATGTATCCCTACTTTGCCACTTTTTCCTTCTTCACATACTCTCTCTGTTTTCCTCCTCTCCCCATTTTCATGCCCACCCTTTCTTTCTCCCATTTTCGTCCCCCCACCCCTTCTGTACTGACCACCCTTTTTCTTGGTACACAGAGATAAAGTCCTCGTCATCTCCACTGCGGCGCTGTTTCAGCTGGTTCTGTGGAGTCGACTCATCTCAAGCCCCCGAGCCTACGGAGGAGGAAATGGCTGCCGCATCAAAGCAGCTGACCGATATCAGTGAGGACCCCCTGTGGAAAAACATCGTCAATGCTAATGCGCTTGTTATGATGACTGTGGCTGTTTTCCTCTGGGCTCACTATGCCTGAGAAGATGCCGGTACGCCTGACCACTGGAGCCTGGAGTCACTTTTAATGCTCCACCATGCGGGGCACCCATCATGGGTGAGAATGCAATGAAGCATCAGACGCCACATTTAGAAAACCAGATGATTAGAGACTGGTGTCCTGGGGTCCACTCCAGCGAAGCTGTTTGAAGGTGTGTGTGGTGAAACAATTGAAGCTTTGTTACATCGAGGACCTACTGATATGAATAAAGAACCCATGTCTGCTGTCAAGTCTATTTGGGAAATCTAATTAAATTGGGAGAAGGGGCACTGAGGATTGGTGTAATTTTGATGATATTTTGTTAGAAACCTTGAACTACAGGAGTTTGAAGCACCATTTTGAACTCGTCACCAGGATTTCATCCATTCAGATGAACTGTTAGACCTCATTGTGGTCCGCAGAGTGAAGCCGGGCTAAACAAATATCTTCAGCCTGGTTCGATTCTGGCGTAGTAGGAAGGATCAGGTCACGACTCATTCAAATATGGTCACATAGACAGCATGGAGGACACTTTGATTCTCTAATGCACTGTATGTTCACTTTCAGATCCTGGTGGTCAACCTTAAATGGTGTTTGTAGTCTTTTATAGGGTCATTTTTGGTCTTAGGGGTTTACCTGATAGTTTCCATTACCATCAGTATAATGCTGCCTACCAGAGGCCACTTTAACCATCAAATAAACCGTATGAGCCAACGTTCACTTGCTCCCAGGGAAAGAGTCATTCTGCCTGTTGGTCATTGTCACCCAAAAAACCAACAATCTATGACAAGAAGAATTTCATGTTTTGAACTCCTGTGATTTTCATTCTTCTTAATAATAATGCAACATTTGACTGTTAAGGATCCAGACAAGCTGGAGTGACCAGTGCAGAATATGATATTACTGATGACCAGTGCCCATTACACTGGAGTCCAGTGAGTCAGGGTGTTCAACCCTAGGGAGATAGTTTAGTTTTCATTGAAGATACTGTTGTGTGTTCTGCTCCATTGTATCCAGGTGAGGTCAGCATGGCTTGTTCATCATCTCTTTGTAGACAGCAGGCTCAGGCGTGGACCAGTCATCGAGATTTCATCCTTTATAATGGAAAGGTTAGATTAGAACATTAGAACACTCTGGACGAGAACAGGCCATTCAGCCCAACAAAGCTTGCCAGTCCTGTCCACTTATTTCTTCCAAACAACATCAAGTCGAGTTTTGAAAGTCCCTAAAGTCTTACTGTCCACCGCACTACTTGGTCGCTTATTCCAAGTGTCTATCATTCTTTGTGTGATGAAAAACTTCCTAACGTTTGTGCAAAATTTCCCCTTCACAAGTTTCCAACTGTGTCCACGTGTTCTTGATGAACGCATTTTAAAGTCACCGTCTCGATCCTCTGGAGAGTTAGGATTCTTCCAATTTAACAAAATAAGTCTGCGTGCCACAAGTGTGGTGAATGCAAACACCGTTTGCTTGTCCTTCTCCACTCCAAGTCCGTCTGGAAGAACACCGAACACAGCTGTTAATGGGCTAGGAGGAGGTTATTGACTCTGCACCACCGTTCCTCCTCGTTCCTGTATGCCAGCTCACTCTCCTTGCCCGAGATGACTCCGACCACCGTTGTGTCATCTGCGAACTTTATGATCTTGTTGCTATGGTGAGTGGGGACACAGTCATATGTGTAGAGGAGTGGGCTGAGCACACAACCCTGCGGCGTCCCGGTGTTGAGGTGTGGGGACCCAGCCTGACCCTCTGGGAGCGACCAGACAGGAAGTCCAGTATCCAACTGCAGGTGAGTGATGGAAGTCCCAGGTCTGCCAGTTTGGACACCAGTCGTTGTGGGAGGATGGTGTTAAACGACGAGCTGAAGTCCACACAGTCGGGCATAACTCTCCTGCTGCCCTCGAGATTAAAGTTGGCATGTTGACTTCATTCTCACCATACACTTGTTTTTCTTCACTGTGTCCGTATTATTTATTTATTTTTTTCTTCTCCGTGGCCCTAATGTGCTTCCGTAGTTTGGTCATTAGGACTCTCATCTGTTTGGTCATCAGTAGTATCCAACGTATTCAGCATCAGGAAAATCTCGATGAACCGGGCAGCTTCCACTCAAGACAGAGCGTGGTTAGCTCAACAGGTTGGCTTGTGGTGGCATTGGAGGAAGTCAACAGTCCAGTAGATTTTAATACAAGCAGGACAGGATGGGATGAATGACTTAAGTAAAGTGGAGAGATCCTGATCTGGCCAGGTCTGTAGAGATCACTGAAATCTGCTTACATCTCCCGGAGGATAAGAGGTCAGCCTGGCGTTGGTTAGTGACTTGGTCAGACCAGTGTGGTCATTAAGGTCAGGACAGTCGACAGGTTGAGTACTACAGAACTTCTGCTGCGGCCAGCTCTGTCGGACTGTGGTGGGCTGCCATCCCTGTTTGGTAGAATCAGTAAGGTCATGTTACTCCCGCAGGTTCGGTAGGACTCTAGTGTGACACTTCTGCTTTGGTCAGTGGTCCTGGGTGTGCACTGGTTTGTGTGGTCAGTATGGTTACACGAGTCTCTTTGCTCAGGATGGTCAGCAGGTTGAATGGTGCTCTAGTGCGTCCCTTCCGCCTTGGCCAGACTGTGCACCGGTTAGTGTGGTCAACAGGGTCACACAACTCTCAGTATGGTCATCAAGGTCTGGATGGTGAATTTTGCTTGAATATGTGGTTTCTTCTCTGTTCAGTGGTCATTATCAGAAGACTTTGCCCTGGTTATTGTGGTCAACAGGGTCACTTAGTTCACAGTGTGGTCATCATGGCTGTGGTGGTCAGCAGAGTGTAGCTTCTCCCCCTGACTATTTTTTGGCAGACTGTGCCCTTGCTGGTGTGGTCAGCAGGGTAACACAACTCTCAGCGTAGTCATCAAGGTCTGGATGGTCAGCAGACTAAATATTTCTCTAGTGGCCAGCGTCTGCTCTGGTCTTTGGCCATTTTCAGCAGGCTGTGACCTGGCTGGTGTGGTCAGGAGGATCAAATCTGCCCAGAGCCGTCCACTTTGAAGGTGGCAGTAACTGGTTAAGTGCATGTAGCGTGGAGATGGCCGATGGGCTATTGGATGACCTGATTTGCCTTTCAGATGTCGGCTCTGGCACAAAGCTGCCTTTGTCACCCCGCTTCTCTGATTGCAGATGATATCTCTCTTACTTTTCTACACTTCCTGCTTCCTTTTCTTTCCTGGGGAATTCTGAACATCCTTAATCCCTCTGGGATGTCTCACCTTCTGTGTCCTGCCAGTCTCTTCTTCACTCAGGTGACTCCAGCCTGGGTGTCAGCCAATCTCAGCAGCTCCACCCAATGCAGGCAATGGCTGGCCAGGTCTTCTACTGTTAGTTGATATCCATGAGTCTGCAGGGGTAGGAGCAACACCTGGGGGTGTTCAGGGGGCGAGGCTGGGTGGGACAGGAGGGTCTCCAATTACCAAGTCAAAAAGCAGGGAATCTGCGCCTTTGTGGAGAGAAGAAGCCGAAGGAGCAGAGAGAGACAGAAGACAAGAGAAGAGAAATTGACCAGGTGGGCAAACATTTAAGAAGGCATGGCGCTTGTGGGTCTATCTGTTTGTCTGCATGTGTGTGTCTGCCTATCCGTCTGTCACTAAATAGGAATTTAAGTCTGTCGACGGCAAGGCGTCTGTGTGTCCACCTGCCTCATCTGAAGTGTCCCTGTGGGTCTCCGTGTCCATCTCTGTCACTGAGTTTAGGTCTGCGTCCATCTGTCTCAGTGGTGAGTCTACACCTGCTGTTAATTAGGGGCTGTGCCCACCTAAGGCTCTGTCCAGATGTTGATCTGCTAGCATAAAATGTTTCAGCCTGAGTAGCATCACCTGAATTTGATGTTCACCTGTCCATCTGTACGTCTTCATCCGTGTGTCTGTACATCCAGGACGATCACAGGATCTTTGTCCACCCACCTCTCAGTGTCCATCAGTGAGTGCGTGTTACGAGTTTATCTGCAGTTAATTATGGGCAGTGCCCATCTGTCCATCCACTAATTCAGCAACGTTTTAGCCTGAATGACATTATCTGTCTAATTCAATAAAATTAATTTCTCTCATTCGATTACATAGCACCTTTTCTATCTACTGTATATATAGAGAGCTATCTAATCCTGCCAACTACACTAACATTTAATTTGCATGTTTCCACAAAGCAGTACTTTTACTATAAATACTGGGGGGGGGGGGGTTCTGCCCCCTGCTCACTTCGCTTGCCAACCCCTGGGGCGGGCACTGGGCACCCGCTATCTCAAAGGGCATCAGGGTGCTCCTCTATTAGAGAAAGTGATTGTACTGAAAGAGATGGCATAGAGAAGGGCATGTGGGGTGCGGGAGGAAGAAGGTTTGGTGCTTCGTAATTATAGAGAGAAAAATCAGTCACTGGAGCATTTCAATACAGCTGTCTGTTTTAGATAGCAGTGAATAATAAAACGTAGTGAAAACACAATAAAAATTAAATAAAAAACTAAATTACATTAACGCCTCATCAAAAACAATACTATGAATTACTTTATCCTCTTAACTTACATTCTATAAATGTTATTTTTTTGCATTTCCGTTCACATATTGTGCGGAATATTTGTATTGGATGATTCTCTTTATTCTTGATTTTATTATTGGCAGCTCTTTTCTGTTTGTTTTCTTTTTTTTTGACTTTCATTATTAGCTCTTGCAGCTCCTTTTCTATTGTGATCTAAAATTCCACGTTCTTGAGCAGATGGTTTGCTTTTCTGCTTTGACGTTTAACAGAAGGGCGAGTCACAGAGAGTCACGGGGAGTGGTGATTGGACGAGTGCTGTGGAGGGGCGTGGTCAAGGCTGAATAATGCGGGCACAATGGAAAACACTTTAATATAACAGAGCAGGGGTCCTCAGTCACAGTCCTGGTGGGCCGCACTGGCTGCAGGTTTTTGTTCTCACCCGGTTGCTTCATTAGAAAACAATTCTTGTCAATAATTTAATTTTGTGGGTTGTTGGTGCTTTAACTCTGCCATGTCAGCTCATTCACATATCCTTGATTTTCGTCCCCTTTCTAAAGAGATCATCCAAATGATCTGAAGGCTAAAACGGAGGAGGAATTCTCAGTCCTTCACTTTTTTCTCTTCACTTTCCTTCCAAGTATTTAATTAAACCCAAAAAATAATTTAAAAAAATAAATACACACAGGGGGTAAATGGTAACACGTGAAATGGAGAAATGCTGGTCTCGTTTGTCATCTGCAACTTATTGCTCATTAGGAACTATTAAAAACCAAGAATACAGCTGTTTAAGACTAAAATAAGCAATAAGGGCTCAAAATCTTAACGAGCGAGACCACTAAAGTGAAGCAGAAGGGTAACTGAGCAATAAAACCTGCAGCCCCTGCGGCCCTCCAGGAGTATAACTGAAGACCCCTGTAATAGAGAGGTATAAATCTATCAAATTATACTAACTAAACTAAAATCACTTGTATACAGAGTCTATCTATCTATCTATCTATCTATCTATCTATCTATCTATCTATCTATCTATCTATCTATCTATCTATCTATCTATCTATCTATCTATCTATCTATCTATCTATCTATCTATCTATCTATCTATCTATCTATCTATCTATCTATCTATCTATCTATCTATCTATCTATCTATCTAAAATATAGTGCCTTTCACATCTGTCTCTCTATTATATACAGGTTTTGTCTTTCCTTCTATCTGCCCAATTGTCTGTCACTAAGATTGTCTGTCTGTCTCTGCTGCTTCTCTGCGAGCTTTCCTCATGTGCTCCTCTTCCTCGGCATCTAAATCATCTCGTGGCTCTTTGCTGTTCCTCAGACTGAAGACTAGACGGTGGAGCTGAGAACCAAACGTGAAAACAACTCACACTAGTATCTACTTTCATTTCATATAGTGCCTTTCATATCTATCTATCTATCTATCTATCTATCTATCTATCTATCTATCTATCTATCTATCTATCTATCTATCTATCTATCTATCTATCTATCTATCTATCTATCTATCTATCTATCTATCTATCTATCTATCTATCTATCTATCTATCTATATCCTACCATTACATAGTGTCATATTCATCTATATATAAATCTATCTAATCCTGCCAACTACACTACAATTAATTTATACCTTTATACCTTTCTATTATATATTGTCTTATCTATTATAAATCCATTTATATGATCCTGCCAACTACACTAAAATGTGTTTATATATTTCTACTATCTATCTATCTATCTATCTATCTATCTATCTATCTATCTATCTATCTATCTATCTATCTATCTATCTATCTATCTATCTATCTATCTATCTATCTATCTATCTATCTATCTATCTATCTATCTATCTATCTATCTATCATATAGTACCTTTCACATCTGTCACTCTATTATATACAGGTTGTGTCTTTCCTTCTATCTGCCCGATTGTCTGTCACTAAGACTCTCCCAGTCTGCTGTGGTGGTCACCTCGTCTCTCCTGTGTCTCCGTCCACCTCTCTAGACCTTCCATACCATTGGCTGGCCCGTGTGCAGACCCCTCCAGCACAATTCCATTTCCCGAAGGCCCAGCAGATCAGACCCACCGCAGGTCCTCCTTCCTTCAGATGGCTTTCCCGCTGGCCTGGTCGCTGATTCTTCTCGGCCTCATCTGTGGCAGGTACAGAGGTGGGTGGTCATACGATTCACGTGAAGTTCCTCATGCTTTGTGCTGCTGCCCCCCGCAGGACTGACTGTAGCTTTCCTTTGTCCCCCTTCGCCATGCCAGCGCTGTCAAGCTCGCTGACGTGTAAGCAGTGTGTGAGGCTGTCCGGTGAGATGAGCTGTCAGAACGACACGGTGGAGCGTTGCCGGGCTGAGCAGATGCGCTGCATGCACCAAATCTTCCTGCCTCCAGCCAGTAAGTGAGCCTCATGCTGTGACGGTCGGCACTCGGCCCTTTCTTGAGTGGACAAACCCTTTGGTGACATGTGGGAGGTGGTCAATGACCAGGTGTGTGTCTCAACTGTGCAGACCTCTGGGGTTGGTAGTTTTGCTCTGATGCCCCTCCTGTGTGGTGCTCCTCAGCCTTAATATGTTTAAAGAGCATTGGGCCTGAGTCCCCATATAGCGCCTTTGCTCATTACACACTGAACATGCCAGATTTATCTTAATATTAAGGGTTTTAGATCGAGGGGCTGGAAGACACCCATATTGTGACTTGGGGTGCAGGAGGCCCCTCTCTGTGTCCCCTCTCTCACAACACCTGATTTTCTTCACAGATGCCGAGATCAAGCGCTGTGCCACAGAAACCGAGTGTGACAACTTGCTGAGTAACCCGATTATGACGGGCCGCTGCTGTGACAACAACTACTGCAACTGATCTGCCACCCGAGGGGCACCACGGGCACCAGCGGTTTAAGGATCAATAAACATAAGCATGTGTAAGCGGAGGTCCAAGTGTGTGTGTGTGTGTGTGTGTGTCCTGCTCAAACAAGTTAAAAAAAGTCTGAAGCCCCACCGCTTACAGGAGATTTGAGACCACTGGGAAATTCCAGAAGTTTCACAACTGTCACCAAGAAAAGAGCATAAAAAGGAAATCTGAAACTATCGTGAACTTCAGCTGATTTGTTAGCCCTCATCATCTTATTCTCTGATGGTGCCCACTCAATTGCCAGCCTCCGCAAATGGCACTTGTACCCTTATGGAGGCACTTTAGGCACTAGGGATGGACCCCAAAGTGGTGTTCATACTGCCTATAAGGGTCACTTTCTTCATTGGGGGGTCACTGTTTAATGGCATCTTTACCCTGCTTAGAGGGTCACTTTTGGAAATAGGGGTTAATTTTAAATGACATTTGTACCCTTTGTGGGTCAGCATTATTGTGTCACACAGTTGCACTTTCTGTCACCAATCAGTTATCACCACCACTCTCCCCTTAGCCAGAAATGTTTATATCCACTTATGGGGGCTCTTCAATTATTAAGGGGGCCAAGCTTACATGGCATTTATACTGCCCGATGAGGGTCACTGTTGGCATTAGTGGTCATTGTTAAATGACATATGTATTGTTAATGAGGGTCATTGTCAGAGGGTATGTGTACCCCTTATGGGGTCCTTTTTTGTACTGAAGTGAGTCTTATATAACATTTCTACAGCCCATTAGAGTCACGTTTGTCATTTTTAGAAGTCATTTGTACCCCCTAAAGGGGTCCCTTTCGTCTTTGGGGGGTCATTCTTAATTGGCTTTTGTACCCTTTATGGGGTCCATTGTGTATTGGGTGAACTTTTACTACCCATGAGGGACAGTTTTAGCATTGGGGTGATTGTTAAGTGACATTTGTACCTCTTTGGATATCGGGGGGAGGGGGTCACTTTTGGAATTTGGAGTCAATATTAAATGGCATTTGTACCCTCTTATGGGGTCCCGTTTGTATTGGGAACCTCAGATGGCATCTTTGCTACCCATAACAGTCGCTTTTGTCATTAGGGGGTCATTTCTAAATGGCATTTGTACCCCCTGACAGGGTCCATTTTTGGCATTAGGGGGTCAACATTGCAGCCCCCCTTCTCTTTATGTGACTGTGTTGCACATTTGCAGTTTTCCTCACCAATCAGTTATCACCTCCACAGCCCCTTTTGGCCAGAAATGTTTCTATTTTCTTAAGGGGGCTATCTTTGTTCTTGGGGTAAACCTTAGATAGCATGTGTACCCCCTGTGGAATGTTATGGAACAATCTGAAATGACACTTGTACACCCTTATAGGGACCCTTTTTGGAATTAGTGCTCCACAGTAAATGGTCTTTGTATTCCCTTATGGGGTCCCTCTTTGGTATTAGGGGTCCGCATTAAAATGGCACCCATTTTTACCAAATCAGTTGTCACCTTCACGATCCTCTTACATTTGCTTCTCTGATGGGGTCACTTTTGTTATTAGGGGTGAACCCTGAATGGAATTTGAACCGCCCATGAGGGTCCCTTTTGGTATTGAGGGGTGACCTTCAACATCATTTCAGCTCCGTCTCTTCATCGTATTGTCTTGAGTAGTTGCAGTTCATGTCACCAAACAATTGTCACCTCCATTCCCGTTAGAAAAACTGTAGGTGGTGTTGTATTTTCTTATGAGGGTAAACCTTAAATAGCATTTGTAGTCACTGTGGGGGTCTCTTTTCATTTGAGTTGGCATCAATAAATGTCTTACACTTGGAAAAAAAATAGATATTGTTTCTTTAAACAATAGAAAAATATAGACGTGAAAAGACCAGCCAGTCCTACCCACTCAGTTCCTCCAAAATCACCTCAAGTCGTGTTCTGAGGGTCCCTAAAGTCCTGCTGTCCACCACACCACTTGGTCACTTATCCCATGAGTCTGTGGTTCTCTTGTCCTAATGTTGGTGTGAAATTTACTTTGATGGGGTCACTTCTTAGCAGGATTGGCTTAGGGGTACAAAAGGAGACACAAGTAATCGGGTCCATCTTTGAGATCTGTGGTCGGACCTGTAACTGAAATGGACTAGCGAGTGGTGGGGCATTGGGGGCGTCCTTTGAGATTGGTGCCATCATGGTCACTTTTGGGTGCCCATCAAATCACATCAAATACGAGGGGCACCTACTGCAGTAGCCACGTCTGTCTGTGTGTCCACATGAAACATCTCGTCTCCTAGAGGACCCGTTTTGTTGGAATTTGCCAGGACAAAGTATTGGGGAATCTGCAAACTCGTCTGTCTGAACACAGGAAAACATTCTGCGTGACTTCAACTACGAGTTCAAAAGAACCTCAAGGCGTATGTTTTGTAGATTTCCTGTTTGACTCTTCTGCTTAGAGAGTGAACTGCAGGGCCGAACCTCGGAGCCCCTGGCCATGCAGTGAGGACCACACCGTGGTGTTCAGGCTCTCAGTGAGGCTTATTGTGTCACAGATCAATGGCGTCACTAGGGTTGGTGTCACCCAGTGTGATAACCAAGTAAGTGGATTAAGACCCCCATAGACCCCTAGGTCACTTGATGAACAGAGAGATGATCACATAACAATGGAGCCCACAGACAGAAAACCTGGACGTATGTGGTTCAGGTGGTCCGAGCGCACCCCTAACCCTCAGATCTTCTTCTTCTTCTTACTGGGGTCGGTGCTGCTGTGTTGTTCCCTCACTTGATGGTCCCCATGGGCTCCTTTATTCTGTTGTTCACATAGCAGGGCTGGGTGGGGTTGGGTTATGGGGTTGTAGGCTGGGTGGTGGGTGCCAGGTTATGTAATTCCTCTCTGAATGGCGGATGTTCTCCTTTGACATGTTTGCTTTAGTATTTCAATTCAAATTTCATCACAAAAAAAGCAACCACCCCTCCTCCACAGCAGCCAGGACAGAAGAACATCAAATGGGAAGTAAGAGTTTCACAACCGCAGTCAGCAAAGGTACACACAGAGATTAAGAAACGAGTTCCTGAGAAATTAAAATGAACTTCACCACGACAGTGTGTGACACTTCACGTTAGTCATGCTCCCCCCGACAAGCCACCTCCGCTATGTCTGCTCCACTTCCCCACATCATCTCCTTTACACCCCCTGCACTTCTACTACAAAGCTCCTGCTTGTCCTCTACCCCTCTCCTACCTCCCACTAGGCCCCCTACATCTGCACTACATCCCTATATGAATCCTCCATCTCCCCTACATTACTCCTACATCTCCCTTATATTGCTCTACTGAATCTCCTCTTCATCACCCTTAAGACTTCCTTACGTCTCCCCTTCATTTCCACTGCACCCCCACCTACATCTCCCCTTCATCTTTACTTCATCTCCCTAATGTCTCCTCTGCACTCCTAAGGCTGCTCTACATCAGCCCTACATCTCTCCTGCACCCCCTTACCTCCCTTAAATCTCCCCTACTTCACCCCTCTTTGTCTTCCTTACATTGCCTCTACATTCATCTTCACCTCATCTCTTTTACTTCACCCCAACATCTCCAATTCATCTCTGCTGCATCTCCGCAATATCATCCCTGGGTCTTCCCATAATCACCTCTACATCCATCTTCATGAGATCTCTTCTATATCACCCCTAAATCTCCCCTACATCTCCCCTATGTCTACTCTACATCACCTCTACTTTCATCTCCACTACATCGCTTCTACATCTCCCCTACATCATAGCTTTATCTCCCATACATCACTCCTAATCTCTAATGCGTCTCTGCTGATCTCTGCTACATCATCCCTATGTCTTTCCTGCGCCTCATACACCTCCTCTAAATCTCGTCTGCTTCTCCATTATATCACACCTACAGTATGTCCTCCCCTCATCACCTCTACTTTCATTTCCACATCTCTTCTACATGTCCCCTACATCATGCCTTCATCACAATTACATCATCTCTGTGTCTACACTACATCACCTCTCCATCTCCTATGCATCTCCCCTATCATACCTTCATCTCCCATACATCACCCCTACATCTCTACTACACCTCCCCTAAATCTCCTCTGCATCTCCTTTACATCATTCCCATATCTTCCCTCTACATTCATCTCCACGACATCTCTTCTATATCACCCCAACATCTTCCCTATATCCCCTCCTAAATCTCCTCTCCACACTTCTCTACATTTTCATTACATCACCCCTACATCTCCCCTATATCTCCCCTACATCACTGCTACAACTACCCTACATCTCCTCCATCTCACCTACAGCACCTTGTTACCCATTAGCCCTCGTCTAATGTAAGGTAGGCCTTGAAAATTCATTTTTATTGAATGAGCTCTGACTTGGCCCATTTAGTTGTGCCTCCTCCTGTCTGCTGACAAGATGACTCACACAGTTCTCCATTTTGTTCATTTATGGGTAGCCAAGGTGCAACTCAAAGAAAGGACAGACTAGAGGGAAATAAAACACGTGGCCTTTCAGTTATTTTCCCCCCTAAATGGACAAAAAACATCAACGTCCACCATCATGGGCCAAACCAACCTAAACACACTTGGAGAACTGGCAAAGAGCACAGATAAGGACAAGGAGCCAAGGGTTCAACGGCTATGGCTACATTATTTGGAGAGATGGAGCTTCCTGCCACCAAACTAAAGATGAAAGAGTAAGCGGAACAATTCACGTGCCAGCCCTTCTCTCCCTGGCACAGATCTTGCACTATGCGGGCACTGTAAACAGAGTGCGGCTCCCCATTTCTTCAGAGGAAGTCCAGCTTACCCTTGTCTGAAGCAAGCAACTGTGGCCAACCACATCCTGTCATGGATCACACGACCTCCCACACGCCTCCAGCTTGGACTTCAATGAATTTCAGCTTCTTCTTCTTCTTCTTCTTTTCCTTACCAACACTTCTTTTCACCAGCATTTCATCAAAATACTTGTTGCCTCATCAATTTGTGGTTTTCAGACTTCATCTTTTGATAGCCACGATGTGGAAACAAAGCCATCTTGTGTGTAAACAATGTTAGTGGGGGAAGGGAGCGAATAGGAAGTGCTAAGAAACTTCGAATCAGCATGGACACAGATGGCCACCAGCCCCTCCAGTTAGCCGGGGATAACAAACAGGAAAGGGAGTGGGAGCCCTGAAATTCAGAGGCTGGGGTGTACCCCACCGGGAGGTGATCTGTGGACCTGGAAATATTAAGAAAAGGTCAAAACATTATGGAGTAACCACAACCATGGCCTTAACCTTAGTAAATTCAATGACTGCCGATCCTCTTCTTTTCGTGGCCTTCAGGCAGGTGATGACACCTTCATCTGTTTAAAGGATTAAGTGTGGTCCTCTGAAATGTTCCAGCAATGCTTCCTGAATAAGTAAGAAAATGTGATAAAATTATGGAGCAACGAAACCACAACCCTAATTTTAGGGTATTTACCATCTGTTGATCTTCTTCTTGTGACAACGATGAACCAGATGATGAGTTTAGGGGGTGACACCTTCATCTGTTCAGAGGATAAGGGTTACAGCTCTAGAAAATTCTAGCCTGTGTTTCTTTGATAAGTAAGAAAAGGTGATAACGTCATGGAGTAACTCAGACCACGGTCCTAATCTTGGAGTGCTCAACGACTGTCGATCCTCTTCTTTAAACTGCCTTCAGGCAAATGGTGATTTCAGAGATGGACACCTTTATTGACTTAGAGGATAAGCGTTAGGACTCTAGAACATCTGAGGCGTGTTTCTTGAATAGGTAAGTAAAGGTGTTAACATTATGGAGCAACCACAACACGACCCTCATCCTAGGGTATTCAACACCTGTCAATCCTCCTCTTGTGATGGTGATTTAAGGAATCGTAGTGGCATAGTCAGAGGGATTAGCGGTTGGCTTTGGATCTGACATCTGATTCATGTCTGTGTGGAGTCTGTGTGTGTGTTTGTGTGTTCCTCCAGGTTTGTTGTTTTTCCTTTCACATCCTAAAAGATGTACAGATGTTTCATTTTCATTGTTCACGTATTTTTTTCACACATCCTCATGTAAACTCTTTTAATTAGGACTGAAGTCTCTTGAAATAGCATTATGTGCAATACCAAGCATAGACAATCACAAGCATTAAATATAGAAAGAAAGAAAGAAAGAAAGAAAGAAAGAAAGAAAGAAAGAAAGAAAGAAAGAAAGAGTTTTTTAAGTTTACCTTTTATTAATTATTAACAATCAATAAAAAAATGCAGCAAAAGTTCAAAAAAGAAGAGAGCATCCTCTGTAACCCATGACTGTGTACTCTGCCATAGTTTCCTAATAATTAATTCACACAAGAAACACATGCAGCGTGGATTGTGGGACCTTCTGTACACAGGTAGACACGTGGGCCTTTCCTAATGATGTCCAATCTGTTCAGTTTGCCACCGGTGGACTCCAGTCAAGATCTGGACACACCTCAAGGAGGATTAACAGCAAACAGAATACACCTGACTCCTGTGGGCAGCTCCCCAAACACCCAACCCCAGCAGGCACAGACACAAGTTCAATGGCACAGACAGTTTTTTATTGTGGGAAACTGTTTGAGTCAAGCGTTTCCCACCACAGCCTCAAGTACAATGAGCTCAGTCACACACAATTACCCTTTTCTCCCTTCTCTCTCTCCATCACTGCCTCCTCCACACCTTCCTCCTGACTGAGGCAGGCTGCTCCTTTTATCTCCCACCCAGGTGTAGTTCTGGTCTTCCGTACACGTGGTCTGAAAGCACTTCTGGGTGAGACGGAAACCCCATGAAATAGAGCTCCCCAGAACCCTGCAGCACCCCCTACTGGCACCCACGGAACCCAACTGGGCTGAGTTGAAGAACTCCGTGTCCCATGCTGCCCTGTGGGAATCCGAGTTGCCAATGCAACTCAGGGGGGCTGAGGCGGATAATGCCCTGTGCACGCTGTCTCTCCCCAGTCCTTCCAACTGTTCGGTATCCCGGCTGAGTGAGGACACTCCGCAGCAAAGAGTCTGAACACGTCTAAGAATGAGGAACGAATTTACAAGACAGAGAATCACAATGCTGTCAAAGTTATTTCAGTTGGGCTCAAACACAAAAACCATTAGCCCTATGATTGGATGAGGGTCATAATTTCCTAACTGCAGCTCAGTTTTGGCTCATTAGTGGATCGCTTCTCCATCTTCCCCTAGGGACCCCCACATTTGTCCTCGAGACCCTGCACTGACTCACTGCCCTGACACAGCAGGTTTCAGTTTCTGTGGCTTCCTTGCTGTGCCAAACGGTTTCAAATGAATGCGGGCTGCAGACCTCTGTGGCTGGTGGCAATCTCAATCACTGGTGGCAGAGCAGCCCAGGTGCGGTCACCATGTCATTGTCACCTTCCTGTCACCTCCATTATAGAATACCACAGACTGTTACATTTCATCAAAAAATTCAAAAAAAAAATCTAGCAAGGGAAGTCGTGATAAGAAACAGGCGGCTGCTCTAACCTCAGTTTGGAGATACCAAGGTAGCCCACGCCCTGCCAGAACAGAAGGTGTGGGGAAAAATAATGAAACAATCAAAAAGCCACATAGAAAAACAAGTCTGAGACCAAAAAAAAAAAACAACTGGGGCAAGGGGGCCCGATGAGCAACAAGGGGCTGCAGTGGGCAAGAAATGGGCATTGAGAATCGGGAGGGACGAAACACCCTGATCTGAGAAGGCACAGGTGACCAACAGGCATTGGTGAAAATCTAATGGATACCAGCAGACAAACGGACAGAGAAAGAAAGAAAGAAAGAAAGAAAGAAAGAAAGAAAGAAAGAAAGAAAGAAAGAAAGAAAAGCATAAAAAAACAATGTGAAACTACAGAAGAGACTTACGACGGGGCCAATGCCGGCTGACGATGGCTTCCATTAACAGAACGTGACAACACAGAACTGCGCGTGTAACAATGGGACCAGGTGAGAATCGGTAAGAGAAGACAACTGAACCACAACAGACGGAGAAATAAAAGCAGATATGGACTGAAGCCGATGTCACGTGACCCTATCTCGGACTTGTCAACTGCCGTGTCACGTTTAGCGAGTGCAAGTCGGCCTTCCAGCACATTCGTACACGCCTCCTTTTAGTGTGACGGCCAATAGCGTGCTGCCTGATGGAGCAACAAAGGGTTAACACATACCCAATCTCGGCTCCCCTGTTTTTTTTTTGTCTATGCTATGGTATGTGAAACATGGAATCACGTGACACCAGCCAGACGAGCGTCTCTTCTGTTTGGGACCTCTAAAGTCCCCCGTGTTCCTCATTCCTTGTCGCTGCAGTTCTCTGCATTGTACCTCTGGATGAGCATTCATTGGCTGTCAGCTCTCATGCACACAGAGCCCCCTCTATGACTAATTTTGTCAGAGCGAGTCGTGGTGAGTCGCTCGCTCATCAGATTACACGACTACACACTCCGCAGATTGCCTCCATATCACTAAAGATCATGTAACTGAAGTCCAGGACTGACAATTGCTGGTAATGTCATTTAATGTCAGACACACCCTGTGTGACGCTGGCACAATTTACAGTCGCCGACCGCTTTTCCAAGTCAGCCCCAAATTCAACTTCATCGGCTGACATTTCCCTGTCATACAATTGGAGGAATTTCTGTCACATCAGACGTTTCAGTTGGCTGTCTTGAGGTGTGAGGAGTCTCCCGAGCCGATTCTCTGATATGGTGGGCACTGATCACAGTGTATACTTTGGGTGTTGCCACGGTCATGCTCACGTTCACATTTTCTTAGGACACTTTAATTGGAAGAACACAGAACTAACCCTAACCCTAACCTGAGCCCAATTTTCTCCATAAAATTGACGGACGTCTCGTCCAGTGACCAGTTTCTTTTCTTTTCTTTTTGTACTTTTAGACAAGGAAGACATGTAATCTTCACACAGGGTTCAAATCCCACGTTGTGGACCTCAGAGACGGCAGGGCAGCCCCTGTGCCTTTCAAGATATAAAGGCTTTGTAATGGAACTCAAAAATGGTGGGCGTTTAGGCACAGGGGGCACCGTGCGAGGGGCTTTACTGTTGGCGCGCCCCCAGGGCTGTAGGGGGGCCGCGTCACAGTGACAGGTGGAACTCCTCAGGGCTGCTGGGTTAAAGTAAACTGGTAATGAATGGATGGTCTTTCTTTCTTTCTTCTTCTTTCTTTCTTTCTTTCTTTCTTTCTTTCTTTCTTTCTTTCTTTCTTTCTTTCTTTCTTTCTTTCTTTCTTTCTTTCTTTCTTTCTTTCTTTCTTTCTTTCTTTCTTTCACACCTGCATTTGCTGCTGTTTCAATAGGCCCTGGGCTACATCACACCAGTCTCTGCAGGACCTTTTGTCGGCTCAAGCCCCCCACACTCCCAGTTAATGATTATCTGTATCCCCCCCCCCAGCTCTAACCTCCCATCCTCATCTCCTCGAGCCCCCCCTGTGAGTCACTTGGCCCCACGTCCGGTGGGTCAGCTCGTTCTTGGCCCCACTTTGATGTGGCAGCCTCTGATCACAGACCAAGGAGGAAGGCGGCCAGCAGATCACAATCAGAGTGAACTGCATGGGGCAACTCAAAGGGGTCTTTTATTTCCTGTCCACTAAAAAGGCAGGAGGCAGCGGATTAACCCCTGGAGTGCTGCACAGGAAGACATGTCGAGATCTGTAAGCCGTGGTGCTCACCGACATCTGACGTCCGTTGCTGTCCATTCTGGCCAAATTGGAGTTTGAGAACCAAACAAAATTGTCCAAACCCCTCAGTCTGCTGACATCTCACCAGACCATAGTGCTGAGCTCAGCTCCTGTCCACTGTAGGCAGCAGACTGCAGTACGAGGACAACTGATGAAAACCGGCTCAGAGGGTACTGTGGAGCAACTTTCTGTCCACTGTGACCGGGCTGTGCCAGTGCCAGGCTTCCATTTTTTGGCAAGACGACGTGCAGAGTGTCATGAGTTCAGAAGAGACTGGTCAACGTGTTAGCAGATCTGATCTGATCCCAATAACTGACCCTGCTGTTGGTCAGCCTCATATAAGAATGTCTTGCCAGAAGTGACCCATGTGGCACATGGCCGGGGACCTTGCCTGGCCAATACACCCCTGTGATGGAAGGACCAGGGGAGAGGGCATATTCAGGGCAATGCCTCCCCTGGAACAGGAGAGGGCAACCTTCCTGGTTCACAGCGGTGCCACAGGTTTGGAGCTTAGAAGCCACCACCAGGGGGCACCTGCATAGTTTCTGAGCCCTGGGATGCAGCACTTCCGCCACAACCAGAAGTGCTTCCAGAAGAAGATCTGGATGACTATTAAAGGGGCCGCCTCACTCCATTTTGAGGGGCCTGAGTCGGGAGGAAGTGGATGAAGCTCATGAAGGAGGAGTGGATTAGGAAGGACTGGCTGGAGAAAGAAGGAGCCATGTCCTGCCTGTCTGTGTCGGGTTAGGGCGGTTGAACCTTAGCAAACCTAAAACACTCTGAGGATGGCTGTCAAGAGTCAACCTGACGCCATTTAAATGTGAGCACAGCTAATGGAAGTCACCGGAAATGATTTGTTTGATGCTTCAATCCAGTGTGATCAAAGTAAACCATAAGGGGGAGCTGTGGAGAAGTCAGGCATATACAGTCGTGGCACACCATCTGAGCAGCTATTGGCCAACAACGGTGACTTGGCTCATCTTCTTGGGATCTGATTGGTACTCTGCTTATCTATCATATGGTGCCACTCCTATTGTCTATTCACCTCTCATATATCATATACACCTACCAATATATGAATCTATCTAATCCTACCAACTACGCTGAAATGAGCATGTTGTATATAAGGTCACTATCTATCTATCTATCTATCTATCTATCTATCTATCTATCTATCTATCTATCTATCTATCTATCTATCTATCTATCTATCTATCTATCTATCTATCTATCTATCTATCTATCTATCTATCTATCTATCTATCTGTCTATCTATCTATCTATCTATCTATCATATGAGCTCCTAAGGTCTCACCTGATGTCCATCTGCTGTCCAGAGTGGTGTGACTATGAGGAGTGACCGCTGCTGGTTTAACTAACTAACTCTGGGATCTCAGCACTAGTCACCCATCCCCTGTCCGCTCAGGTCTGAGGATATTTACACAAACTTGGCTTTTCTCCATGTGTGGCCATGTGAGGTGGACTGACCATTCATGACTCGTGTCACCTCTGTGAGATCTGAGCAGTGGACCTGAGTTTCTGCCCCTGCTACCTGACGGACTCACCACGACTCCCTGAGACATGTCCAGAGGTTCAACATCTGAAGCTGTCCAAGGTGAAGATGAAACAGGACTGTCCAGGGCGCCATCCAGTGATACAGCTGGACTGTCTAAACTGCTGTCCACAGATATAACAGGAGTTGTCCAAGGTGCTGTCCACACAGGTGACTAGCGTATCCACGGTGATGCCCACAAGGCCCTGTCTACAGATAATGGGTCTGACCCAGCTGAGTCCCACCAGAGAAGCACAGTGACCAGCTCTGACTGAGCTTGGTGCCCTCAGGGTGACCCTTTCTCCAGCCTGATGTTCCTTCTTCTCCTAAATCAGCTGTTTTCCCACCGCCTTGCCATATTTTGTTCAGCTGGAGCATTGCAGAAGTAGAAGACACCAAAAAAGGCATCAAACCAGAGAGCCGCTGTGCCAAACTGAGGCCATTGTGACTTCTGAGAAAAGGGTCTTCCTGTTTTATGAAGTGGAGGAGAAGCGGACAGTGAAACCAGAAAGAGGCATGAAGGGTCTGAAACTTCTGGGAGGGGTAAAGGGAGGGCTGGCCAGGGGCTGACAAGCAGGATGACTTCCTATGGCTGGTGGAGGCCTGCAGTGAGGAGGCAGGGGCTGTCTGCACAAGTGGTCTCTGCTTTTTACTACCTCTCTTTGATGGAAAAGAGAAATGCAGCAGCCTGCACCCCTCCAGCCCAAGACAGACCCCCTGGACTCAAGGGCCATCCTGACCACAGCCTTGGACCTCAGGGTTGTGAGAACTACAACTGGCAGACTACCTGAAATCTAATGATCAGAAGCAGGCAGTGTGCCCACCCATCCTGAAGAAGTGCCATGAAAGACTTCAACAAGGGCATCGTCAGAGGAGAAGGGCAGACTGACCATCACTGTCTGCTCAATCCTGACTGCCCTGCCATCTTGGCACCTGCCCCGGCACATGTGTGACCACCGCTCAGCCCCCTCAACAGCCCAAGCTGGACCTCATTAAGAACACGATGACCTCATGGCTGCTGTGTGACTCATCCTGTCTGCCGTCTTCAGATCAATGCCAGGGCTCTGCTTTCATCTCCAAGCGTGGCCTCAACTCAGCATGCGAGTCTGGTGTGCCAGCGTTGGCTCAGAATACTCACGAGGACCCTGAGAGACTTGGGGGCATCGCAGCGCTCTGTGAGAACTTGAGAATTCAATTTGCAAATATGTTCATCCCCATGGTGGGCAGCCTAGGCTCACCCGACTGGAATTGGGCCAGTGTGACTGCGGGCGAGGGCGTGTGCGGGAGTGGGCACTGGGATCGACTGGCACTGCCTAGCTGTCTGTTTATTTGTCTATTTATTGTGCAGTATATAAGGCCTCGGTCAGTCTCTTTATCTGACTCTTAAAGAGTGCCCTTTGTATCCTCCAATGACGTGGCGAGTTTCAAGGGTGTCTGTCTGACAATCATATAGTGCCTTTCACATTCAGCTCTCCATTAAATAGTGCCTGTCATACCAGCCTGTGTCTCCATTAAATAGTGCCTCTCACACCTATCTGTCTGTTATATAGTGCCTCTCATATACAGTATATCTATCTATTACTGTATATGGTGCCTTCTATCTATCTATCTATCTATCTATCTATCTATCTATCTATCTATCTATCTATCTATCTATCTATCTATCTTCACGTATGTCTGTTATATAGCACCTTTCATCTCCCTATCTATTTATCTATCTATGTAGTGTCCTGTGCATCTGTCTTTTCTATTAATGTATGTAGCGCCTTTCATATTTCTTTATCTATCACACCATGACAGGCCAACATGTCCCCCACCTTGTATGGCAGTTATGGTACACATTTTGGTTTTTGTGTTTGCGCAGCTCAAAGAAGAGGAATGCATGTGTGGGCACAGTGGTGCCGCTTATGCCAGGGTCTCTAATTCTTCTTATCCCCCAATTGTCAATCCATTTTCATGCATTTCAGGTGGTCTGGACCCGTGTCTATGACAGTAGGTTTTGCGGCAAGGCATTGCCCATATCAGTGCCACGCATACATCTTTACATCTGTGGGATGCGGGGTGACCTGTACCAGAGTACCCTCATGGATGCCAAGCGGACATGACCCTGGCAGTGCCCAGGCTGGGATATGAACCCAGGACTCTGGGGTGATGAGTCAGTGCGCCCCCCACGCTGGTCCCAGGATATGAATGTGATCTATATGTGTATATAGCAGTGCGTGAGGGGCTTTCCTGTGACCACCTTCAAGTCTTTTTATAGCCTTTTAAATTTATCCACCGCACATCCTGTTTTCTTGACATCCATACCTGCGCGTTTTTCTCATATCGGCCATTGTTTCTACACTTTGAATAATAAACAAGGAAACCGAAGTGGGGGGAGATGAAAGGCACTCGAGCTGGACTTGAATGGGGGGCCGCACACGTTGCCCTTCGAGATACCTGGTGGTATGCGGGCCCTTTCACCCGCATCGGCGCGCGATCTTTAATGTTGCGCCATAACGGGGACTGACGAGTGACAGAACTGAGCTGAAGGGCTGAGGAGGACGTGGGGGGAGGGGGTTGGGGGGGCATCTCTGCCATCGAATGAGGCGCAAAGTCCACTAAGTGTGTCTCTGCGCTCATTTAAAAGGGCAAATTCCAACTACTTATTATAAACGAGGCGCACAAAATTAGAACAACCGCACGCACGGATTTGGTTTTAAGTCGCATGCGACATCTGCGCGACCGAGACGGTAATGCGGGGGACGACCGGCTCGTAAGGTTTCAAATTTTTTTCGGTGAGAATGCCGCCCACCATCAAACCCCCATGACAGCCCCGGGCCTTCTCGTCTCGTTCTCTGTGACATTTTCGTCGCGCCTGGTGCTGCTCGCGTGTTTCTTTGTTGCCCTTTGGACCCTCAGTGGTCTCCTCCTACCTGCGCTCAGGTGCGGGCAGCCTCGTGGAATTGAAGGCTGAGCCTAGAAAGCGACCCCATGGTTAGTTGATATTTGGTGACGCGACGTAAACGACGACAGAATCTGCACACCTTGACATCTGGAGTAGCGCAATAATAAAAAAAAATAGATAAATAATAATAATCATCATAATAATAACAATAATAATAATAATCATCATCATAATAATAATAATAACAATAATCATCATAATAAAAACAATCATAATAATAACAATCATAATAATAATAATAATAATAACAATAATAATAATCATCATCATCATAATAATAATCATAATAATAATCATCATCATAATAATAATAACAATAATAATAATCATCAACATCATCATAATAATAACAATCATAATAATAACAATAAAAATCATCATCATCATTAGCGCAATAATAAAAAAAAATAGATAAATAATAATAATCATCATAATAATAACAATAATAATAATAATCATCATCATAATAATAATAATAACAATAATAATAATCATCATAATAAAAACAATCATAATAATAACAATAATAATAATAATAATAATAATAACAATAATAATAATCATCATCATCATCATAATAATCATAATAATAATCATCATCATAATAATAATAACAATAATAATAATAACAATAATAATAATCATCATCATCATCATAATAACAATCATAATAATAACAATAAAAATCATCATCATCATCATCATAATAATAATAATAATAACATAGTATCTTTGCCTTCCTTAAAGCACTTAATGTTAATGATTTACCGACAATACAATTTAACCCTACACATGCTGAATGGACTTATTTACTTATAGGCCCTTCTTCAGGCACATAATGACGTCACCAAAGGCCTCCCACCACTGCCTGTCGTGGTCCAGTTTCTCACTGGTGCCCCACCTGTGGTTCGTGGAGCCCACCATGAGCTCCAGGGGCCTCTTGTATAAATCGTGCTCAGGCTCTTAAATGTGTGCAAGTCATTTCTTACCAGCACAAAGTTGCCGTAAAGTTCCGCTGTAAGTCCTACGCAGACTTTTTTTTTTCGGTGTTGGCGTTTTAGCGACACCAGGTGGCAGGACAATGAAGTGAACAGAAAGTCACTGCGTGTTTCAATGATGGATATCCATCTGTCAGTTCATCCACTTTCTAACGGACCCCCGGGATGCGTGGGATTTCATGTGCGGACTTCCCAAGTGGTAACAACATCGGGTTGCACTGCGGTTAAGATTAGGGTTGGGGGGAGGAGTTATCCAACGCAAGTCAATTAGACCATGTGACAAAAACCTGCAATCCCATTGGCTGCCTAACAGAGGTCCGCAGCTGGACCCCCCTCTCTGTCGATTTCTATCGAGGATGGCTTGAGGACGTCTAAGTGGGCCTTGTCAGTCATCATCACCCTTACCCTTAATGATATCTAAATGACAGAGGATGTTTTTTGTTTCTACGTTTGTTGATGGATTTCAATTGCGTCAAAATCAATTTATTTTAAGCAGGTTAGAAAACATACGCATGGCGTGACATTCTGGTGCCACTTACTGGACCGCATGCTGCCAGCCATCACTGCATGAACAGTGGGAGGAGCGCCACGTATGAACATCCAACAAAATCATTAGCCTGAGCAGAGGATCGGAGCACAAACCAGCAGAATAAAATGTATGAGGACCCCCAGTGGTCTGTCACAGAGAAAGGCAACGGAGACAGAAGTTAAAATGGAGGAACATCCGCTTACTGCCAGACACGGCGCCTTCTCCCGCCTCTGCCCTCCGCCTCCATTGATGTGTTTCTGTAATCCACTCCCTTCAAAATGGCACCTCGTTGGTAGGTCCAGCTGAGGTGTTCCTGGGGGCTAGGAGGTCTGCCAATGGGCATCGCTTTGTTTGAGTGGAAGGGGGGCTCTGGGGAGTCTAACGCTTAAATGGCAATCCCACCACCAGAAAGTGTTTGGACCCCTTTACTGCGCCCCCCCCCCCCCCCCACAGTGTTACACACGTTCACACACTCGAGGGCTGTTAACAAGTAGACTAGAAGTGGGTGCTGCGTGGTTTGCTGTCCCAAAGTCATCAAAGCCAGTGAGGTGTCCACTCAACCGCCTGCGCAGGTCACACGGGGGGGGGGGGGGTTAGTGTAGCACTGGGGGGGCTCAAGTCATCCTTCCAAGACCATCTCCCCCCTGACACTCCTCTCACTCAGACCCCCCTACTCAGCTCTTCAATGTAATCCCATTAACAGCTCAGCTCTGGACAGCAGCAGGACCCCCAGGAGACCACAGGACACGTCCTTTTGTGATCACTCAGCCCACCGCTGGCACCGCGTAAAATTAATTCTTCAATTTAATTTGTAAAGATGGTAGAGTCTGTGAATGGCACCATAAAAGGATTGGCCTAATGATGGCCCTGAAAGGCGCTATATATGGGTGTAGTTTGCTTTGTAAAGTCTGTCATCACCACTGAGCTGACGTCTAGAGACGGACCACTTAGTTAAACTTGAGGGAGGTTTGCATAACCGGATAATTCATTTTGGGCTACCTTTTAGATTCAGAAGGTCCATCCATCTTCTAAACCCTCTCTGTGCGCAGGGTCACAAGGAAGCTGAATGACATCATCTCAGAGTCCCCTGCTCCCCCATTTTAATGACATCATTCAGGTGCCCGGGTTCCTTCACACATGGCGCTGGTTTCGATCTTTGAGACCTTCAGGTGCCAAGCGGCCCTTAAATGTGCCTTTGACTGAAGAGAACGTTCTGTCCGGCCGCCCGGTCGATGGAGAGGTGCATTGATGGTTGTCTTTCTGGAAGTTTCTGCCATCTCCACACAGGACCTCTGAAGCTCATCTGGAGTCACCATCAGGTTCTCAGTCAATTCTCCATACCGCATGGACCTTCTCCTGTGATTGCTCAACTTGGTCTGCCTGCTCTAGGAAGACTCAGACATGTTATGTTTAAGAATTATGGAGCCCCCCCGGGGGTGTGCACCCCAACACAGTCCCGTCTCAGAGCTCTGCAGGCAACTCCTTGAACCTCACGGCTTGGTTTTGTGCTCACCTGTGGGACCCCCTCTGGACAGCTGTGTGCCATTTACATCTAACTGACCACAGGTGGGCTCCACACTCCTCAGTGATGATCCATAGGATGAGATGCACCTGAGCTAAAAGCGGAGGGTTGGAACACCCGGGTCAACGTAACGTCCATCCATCCATCATCCAACCCGCTGTATCCTAACTACAGGGTCACGGAGTCTGCTGGAGCCAATCACAGCCAACAAAGGGCGCAAGGCAGGAAACAAACGCCGGGCAGGGTGCCAGCCCACCACAGTCAACGTAACATGGCGTTTAATTTTTTTTTTTTTTTTAATTCCTTAATACCTTGACAAAAAAATTTTAAATCCTGTTTTTGTTTGTCTTTTTTGGGTATTGAGTGCTGCTTGATGGGAAAAAAAGAAATTAAAAGATATGAAGAAAAAAGCGGCAACAAAACAAAATGTATAAAAAGTGAAGGCGCTATAACTCCATATAAGGACTGGCAGATGTAGCTATACATAGATCTGCTATCCGAAGGACTTGTACCTCACCTCTCAGGAAATGAAGATATAAAGAGAAAAACTGACCGCGAGTGTACGGGACAACCTCGGCCTTATTTGGAGCTCATTGCGGGCGGCAGCTTCGTATATCCGCTGCAAGTCTTCTGTCAATTAAACGATCGGGGCTGGGGGTGTGTGCGCGTGTGTGTGTGTGAGTGTGTGAGTGTGTGAGTGTGTGTGACGTCTCACTCAAATCCGGTCTTCTTCTTAGCAGGACGCACTTTTCTTCATCTCTCCACTCCTTCATCGATCCGGTCAGTCGGCGGTCCTCTCTTGGGACTCCAGCAGCAACAAACACCAGGAGGAGCCCCGCCCGCCTCGCAGCGCGCACTCGGCAGACACAATCGCCTGAAACCGAATGGACTGACGGGAAACGAGCGGCGGACAAGCCACTCGGCTTATGCGGCGCCCGACTCGGAATTAAGGGCGACATCGGAACAGAAGCGACAGCGACAGCGCTCGGGTCACCCGCGCGCCGCTGGGTGAGGATGACACGCTTCATACTGGGACTGCTGCTGGCCAGCGTCGTAGTCGGCGGAGCGAAAAGCGAAAGACCGCAATCAGTGGATGTCAGCAAGGGTGTGGTGAGTACCGTTAGGCGGGGACCGGCAGGGCGGGGGGCAACAACAATGGGGCTGAAGGAGAGGCGCTAGTGCGGACCGCATTGCTATCTGTCATAGAGTGCGTTACACGTCTGCTTATTTATGATGAATTTCCTTTTACACTCATTATATAGCGCCTTTCATGTCTATGGTATACTGTTTCATCAGCACGCACTATCTATCTCTCTATCTAATCCTGCCTACTATACCAAATTATATCTATCTATCTATTTTATAGCGCCTTTCATGTCTATGGTATACTGTCTCATCAGCACGCACTAACACAATGTCTATCTATCTATCTATCTATCTATCTATCTATCTATCTATCTATCTATCTATCTATTATATAGTGCCTTTCATATCTATCTATCTATCTATCTATCTATCTATCTATCTATCTATCTATCTATCTAATCCTGCCTACTATACCAAATTATATCTATCTATTTTATAGTGCCTTTCATGTCTATGGTATACTGTCTCATCAGCACACACTAACACAATATCTATCTATCTATCTATCTATCTATCTATCTATCTATCTATCTATCTATCTATCTATTCCTGCCTACTATACCAAATTTTATCTAGCTATCTATCTATTTTATAGCGCCTTTCATGTCTATGGTATACTGTCTTATCAGCACGCATTAACACAATGTCTATCTATCTATCTATTTTATAGCGCCTTTCATATCTATCTATGTTATAGTACCTTTCATATCAATCTAAAATATAGTTTCTTTCATATCTGTTATATATAGTGCCTTTAGGGTTATTATTTCTTCACTCTGCCAACTTTTTGAACCATCTTGATCCAAATGCGGGGCGCGGAGAGTCATCAGAGATAAAGTATCGGGGGTGAGTCAGGAGCAGGACCCGAAGGGGGCGCCCAATGAGGCTTCGGAGCTCACGTCGGGCCAATTAAGAAAACGCGCTTATTCGATGCAGGGGCGGACTTTGAAGAGGGGGGGCTGGCTGGGGGGCTTCTGCACTCCCGCACGTTTTTTTTTATTTTAATTTATATTTTTAAGCACCTTTTTAGGGATTTAATAAGCACAGAAAGAAAACCATGCCAAGCAAAACTGTTAATGACATAAATGACGTGCTGAAAACACATATTTTAAAGAAATTTCGAAATAACAGAAATTGTAGACCAAGCCCAAGCACCGAATCCCACAGGAATTCCCTGTCACTTCATTTGCACATTCGCACCTGCCGCACATCAACAGAACTCGAGTGTGTACCGTTAAGGACTTTATCAAACTAAAACTCCATCGTCGGTCCGCCTTTCACTGCAGTATTGAGAAGTTCGTGTCTATGAGTTTTTATCTTTGATCCTCGTAGTTGTTAAACTCAGCTATCTTGACGAATAATTGACAGGTGAAGAATCCTTAACTGCTTGACAGGTAGAGGCACTATATAACAGAAATAAAAAGCGCTGTATGATAGATGTGATATATAAGGGTACATAATTGAGGCATAAATAGATTTGTGTAAGGCCCTATGTATAGTTAGATAGGCAGATATGAAAGGCACTATATAATAGATCGATAGATAGATAGATATAATTTGGTGTAGTAGCCAGAGATAGATAGATAGATAGATCTGAAAGGCGCTATATAATACAGAGTTTGATCATTACACCCGACAGCTGTGTCTGATTCTCAGCCTGGTCGTCGTCTACTTGGACCTTCATGTTCTCCTCCCTGTTTCGTCTCTCAGTCGGACGTTAAGCCCACCGGTCAGGACAAGCGACAGGCTGACGTTGCTTCTCTCAAGTGGGCTTTCTGAGCTCCGACGCTGCCTGTCGCTCACTTCTGTCTTTTCCTTTTTCTTTCTTTTCTTTTTTTTTTCTTTGTTCTTATTGTCTGTCCCCTCTCAGGAGACATTAAAGGCCGCCGGCTTCTTTTCTTTCGCGGTTTCATGCGGCGGGTGACAGCCTGTCTTGGTGACATCCTTGCAGCCCAAGTCCCTTCAGGCCAATTACTGCAAGTGACAGGAGGGTCGCACTTTTTCCCCAGGAGACGCCCATTTGAAGCGCTCTCAGTCTGCCACATGGCTCCTGGCGCTATATGAGGAGCGGCTGTCTGGAGAGTTTGAGTAAAGCCGCCAGTGTTGATGTCACCCTGCTCTCATTTCCTTTATCTCGGCCAGTCAGTCGGTTATACTTCTTGCCGCATAGCGCCTTTCGCATTTTAGATGGTCACAAAGTAATCAGAATAAGCCTCGAAGCTTCAGAGCATCGGACAGTCCCGGGCTATCCGGGTTACTTCTGAAGTCCGTTTGTAGCCAACCCAATACTTTTGTTTAATCGGAGGCTTTACGGTTTCGTGTGTCCGAATGGCAGCGCTGGCGGTCCGTTTTCTTCATTTCATCCGTTTAGGCAACTGAAATGTCTCTTGAAATGTTGAGTGCGTCCTGGGATGAGATGGCAGCACACACCTGTTGAGATAGGTACTGAATTTGGGGCATACCTTCAAAAATGAGAAGCCCTAAACTTAAGGATATCCACCCTTCCACTGTTTTCGCTCCATTTACCTTAATGGCTGTTCGGGTGTTTTGGTGAAAGCAGATCTCCGTTATGTCCCAGGACCCTCCAACAGCTCACACAGCGCGCCCCCCACACTGTAAAAAAATGTTGTCCTTTTTAATTTTAAATTTTCTAGTGACCTGTTGCACTCAAAAATTTGAGTTCACCTAATTAAAGTTGTGTAAATTGATTATTTTGATTTGTGTTGACATCCTTACCATGTTGGCTCAAATAACAATAATAAGTTGTGTCAGTTACATTGTCGGTACTCATCAGATCAGCTTGTTGTTCTAACTACAAATTCTGTGTTGTATTAAATACTGTTGTTTAGTTTAGTTAACTACAAAGCCAGTACTAAAAACCAAGCCCAACTGTAAATTTTATGCTCTACAAATTAAAACTAATACAGAATTTATTGAATAATACAGGACAAAAACAAAATATTTTAAATATTTTATTGACCTATCACTTTAAATTCTTAACATTTATAACTTTGCAGCTGCAATATTACTGTGCATTTAAGAAAGAATGCTTTATGTAAGAGCAGTAGAATGGTGAAGGAATCCAGATTTAGAGACTTACTTAGAAAACAAATAAATCAAATAAGACAACAGAACATTTAACATTTAACATTTAACATTTAACGGTCCTGTTCAGCCTATATACATCGGACTTCCAATATAACTCAGAGTCCTGCCATGTGCAAAAGTTCGCTGATGACACTGCTATCGTGGGCTGTATCAGGAATGGGCTGGAGGAGGAGTATAGGGACCTAATCAATGACTTTGTTAAATGGTCCGACTCAAACCACCTACACCTGAACACCAGCAAAACCAAGGAGCTGGTGGTGGATTTTAGGAGGCCCAGACCCCTCATAGACCCAGTGATCATCAAAGGTGACTGTGTGCAGATGGTGCAGACCTAGAAATATCTGGGAGTGCAGCTGGATGATAAATTAGACTGGACTGCCAATACTGATGCGCTGTGTAAGAAAGGACAGAGCCGGTTATACTACCTTAGAAGGCTGGCGTCCTTCAACATCTGCAATAAGATGCTGCAGATGTTCTATCAGACAGTTGTGGCGAGCGCCCTCTTCTACGCAGTGGTGTGCTGGGGAGGCAGCATTAAGAGGAAAGACGCCTCACGCCTGGACAAACTGGTGAGGAAGGCAAGCTCTATTGTTGGCATGGAGCTGGACAGTTTAACATCTGTGGCAGAGCGAAGGGCGCTCAGCAGGCTCCTATCAATTATGGAGAATCCACTGCATCCACTAAATAATGTCATCTCCAGACAGAAGAGCAGCTTCAGCGACAGACTGCTGTCACTGTCCTGCTCCACAGACAGATTGAGGAGATCGTTCCTCCCCCAAACTATGCGACTCTTTAATTCCACCAGGGGGGGTAAACGTTAACATTTAACATTTTACATAGTTATTGTCTGTTTTTTTCACCTGTATTATTATCATTCTTTAATTTAATATTATTTATTGTATCAGTATGCTGCTGCTGAAGAATGTGAATTTCCCATCAGGATTAATAAAGTATCTATCTATCTATCTATCTATCTATCTATCTATCTATCTATCTATCTATCTATCTATCTATCTATCTATCTATCTATCTATCTATCTATCTATCTATCTATCTATCTATCTATCTATCTAATCCTGCCTACTATACCAAATTCTATCTATCTATCTATCTATCTATCTATCTATCTATCTATCTATCTATCTATCTATCTATCTATCTATCTATCTATCTATCTATCTATCTATCTATCTATCTATCTATCTATCTATCTAACAGTCAATTCCATTTAACTAAAACTGCGATCAAAGACTTTTTTTTTCTTCAAAAGCAGGGGCCCAAACTGACAAAATTAACTGGAATTGTCACACAGAAATTTGTATTATATTTGCAGATAGTTTGTTTTTTAGAGATTGCACTCTAGCAGTGTAGTCATTTCCAAGGTACTGGAACACTTTCTGGAGCACCACAAATGTGTATTTAAGGTTCTTGCGATAGTTCATGTTAAAAGCATAAAGTGAGCAAAACAGGACTGTAAAGGCATTTGTAAAGTTTCCCAGGTTCTCCATAACCACCTCCTCTTCAAGGACAATTACAACATTTACTGCACTGCACAGCAATCTTGAAGGGACGCCATTCCTGACCAACTCTAAAATTCCCATCGTAATGTTCCTTGCAGAATTCTACAAAAGACATGAATTAAAATTAGACACTTCATAAAAATGACCATTGTCATGAGTATCACATAAACTGTAAGAAGATATCAAAGGTCTGCGTATATTAATGCAAGTCACACCCCCATAAAACATCAAACTGATGCGCCTCAAAATGAGGAAAGCAAATTACCAGGATGGTTTTGAAATTGAGGCCAGCTCTGGCAGGTAGAAGGGAAGACTCAGAAGAACAATGTCTGTCCTGTGCGCTGTTAAGTCTGTGCTCTGTGAAAGAAAAGAAAAACAAAACCAACACAAGATAAGTCAATGAATGGAGGGAAAAGCGATTGCTTAGCTTATGATCCACAGATGAAGCTAAAAAGAAAAATCTAGATTACTCTGAAGTTGATACATTGGTAAAATGACTTTAGATACGTTATCTACCTGCATATCCTGTTTTTCTAGTAGATTCTCCATTTCCTCTTGAGCTCTGTACATCATAAGCAAGCCCACAGTAGAACTGTCCAGAGATGTTAGGAGTAACTTCATGATCAGCACACGTTATGTGTAGAAATTCTGCATAAACCAACGTGTAAGCAAGACAGCGAGTGAGGACTGAGATAATACACTTCAGAAACAAACCAAGGGTGTTGAAGACATTAAAGTGACATGTGGAATTTAATACTTACCTGTTCTTCAACACAAAGCCCTGGCCATCGTTGTTCAATTGTGTATAACTTTGGCTCATCCTGTTGCATGGAAAATTTACAAGAGCAGCACTGCATTGACTTTTGTTGAGAATTAAACATCTAAAATAAAAACAAAAAGTTATGTATTTAGGAGATTTTCAAACAATAAATTTACATATAAAGACTCAAACTAAAAACATAATGGTGCTTACATGAATCTGATCACTGACAGAGAATGTTATAAATTAAAGTGAAAGTTCACCCTGGGCAGACATACCCAGTGTTAAATTCAAACTGGAGTACTGCAGAGATGTGTTACAATGTGCTGAGAATGTTGTACAGTAATCCCTCCTCCATCGCGGGGGTTGCGTTCCAGACCCCCCCGCGAAATAAGAAAATCCGCGAAGTAGAAACCATATGTTTATATGGTTATTTTTATATTGTCATGCTTGGGTCACAGATTTGCGCAGAAACACAGGAGGTTGTAGAGAGACAGGAACGTTATTCAAACACTGCAAACAAACATTTGTCTCTTTTTCAAAAGTTTAAACTGTGCTCCATGACAAGACAGAGATGACAGTTCAGTCTCACAATTAAAAGAATGCAAACATATCTTCCTCTTCAAAGGAGTGCGCATCAGGAGCAGAGAATGTCAAAGAGATAGAGAAAAGCAGACAAATCAATAGGGCTGTTTGGCTTTTAACCCTTTGCGGTCGTTAGGCCAGAAAACTGGCCTTAGTAAAAAGTGCGCTATAGGTCGTCAGGCCACCGCTGGTGGCCCTGCAAGTTTCTGACCAATTTGCACAGTCGCCTGGTCGAGAAAAGTGGCCTGTGTTATTCCTACGTGCTTGAAAAAAATAACTGCTGTAATTATTGGCGTTTTTTCAATAATTAATTACGACTAATGTAGCGTGACGTTGAAAATTAAATACGACTGCAAAGGGTTAAGTATGCGAAGCACCGCGGCACAAAGCTGTTGAAGGCGGCAGCTCACACCCCCTCCGTCAGGAGCAGAGAAAGAGAGAGAGATAAATCAATACGTGCCCTTCGAGCTTTTAAGTATGTGAAGCACCGTGCAGCATGTCACGTCACGAAGCAGCTGCACAGAAGATAGCAACGTGAAGATAATCTTTCAGCATTTTTAGACGAGCGTCCGTATCGTCTAGGTGTGCGAACAGCCCCCCTGCTCACACCCCCTACATCAGGATCACAAATAGTCAGCGCAAGAGAGAGAGAAAGAAAAGTAAGTTGGGTAGCTTCTCAGCCATCTGCCAATAGCGTCCCTTATATGAAATCAACTGGGCAAACCAACTGAGGAAGCATTTACCAGAAATTAAAAGACCCATTGTCCTCAGAAACCCGCGAACCAGCAAAAAATCCGTGATATATATTTAAATATGCTTACATATAAAATCCGCGATGGAGTGAAGCCGCGAAGGGCGAAGCGCGATATAGCGAGGGATCACTGTACATATCATTCATAACATTAATTGATTACAAAGTTATTCTTAATAAAGCAAATATAAATATTAATCAACTTCTATACAAAGTAATGTCAGATCTGCTAGCTATATAACAAAGTAAGGTAAACTCTGTACCAAATGATTATTAATACCCAAACTTTCACTAAAAGAATAACAAAATGCATAATCTTAACTATACTGTTTGTTAGTTGATTGGTTTATTAAATGGAGAGAAAAAATGAAATGGGAAAAGCTTCCAAGGCATGCCTCAGTTGTCACACTGTGCAAGGATAAAAATAAAATGTGTAAAGCCAACCAGCTAGTTTTAAAATTGTAATTACCACAACATAAGTGTTATCAACAAATAGGCAATTGCATTAATGCATGTGCGCATGTGTATTATACAAGTTATATATATATATATATATATGTGTGGTTGTGTATTTATTACTGTTGTATCATCTCTTTATAGTTGTGCTATCTAAAATACATGTTGTTTTCTGTGTCTTTTTGCTTTTTGTTGTCGGTGGGCTTATGTGTTTTCATGTGCTCTTCAGCTTGATGTTTGCTGCTCATTGATTTGCCTTATGCAGAAGTTGTGTTAAGTAAGCCATGTGAAGTGTGTTTTGGTGTAGGAGCTCTGACACTACTTTGACATTCATGACGACACTTCGGGGGAAGATGAAATATTGGGCGCGTACTTAATATGCACTAACTAGGTTTTCCATGGCTGTTTTTTTAAAGTACGCTACCTGCCTCGCTTCTTCAAACTGAGGAATCAGAGATGACAGATCTGTATAAGTAGCTGGCGTAGGGTCACCACTTTTCCTCCAAAGTGCCAACAAAGCACGCGTGCAATCGGCAGGATACATAAAATGCTGGTTTCACTGCATTTCACATCTGAACACGCATCCTCCACGGTGACAGAATGAACCTTACAACAGGACTGGCGTCTTGTGCATTTACTGCTGAATTTACCGTAGATGCCAAAATAACGCAGGAAACCACCGCTGTGCTGACGCACCTTTACAGTAATCCACCAAAGTCCCGTACCTTACGATAGCGAGTGATTAAAGATCTACACAATAGTTTCTCAAAAAAGCGGAGGTTTGGACACGGGCTTGCAAAAAGCCTATGTCGGCTTACTCGAAAATGGCAAATGTGTCTGAAAGCAGATTGTAATCATAAAAGTGATGCATTTTGCTGCCCTGCAGAGCTGTGTTAAAAAGAGTAAGCAAATAATATTAACTTTACAGAAAACTAATTACCTTGCTGACCAAGTTAATGTTCAAAGTATTAATTGTTAAAATAACAGTGAACAAAGTATGGAATTTGCATTACTGAACAAAATTACACATATGTGTACAACTTCACTTACCTGTTAATGTATGACCGTTCATTTAACGTTGCTTTTGACAGATTAATGCACAGAAATTGCACAGTTCGTCGTTTGGAAAAATCCAGAATGTTTGAATTTACTCCTCAATTTGCGCATGCTCAGTAGATGAAAAGTACCAGGATTTTGCTCAGCCAACATGTATTTATTTGTCAAACCTGAAAAGCTGACTAAGTGCAGAAACATTATTTCACTTAATAAAATATTTTAAGTTGAATGGCAATTATTGCATATTCATCTATTCAACACATTTTTCTGTTTTAGGACAACATTTTTTAACTCAGTTGTTGCACCAACATTTTTTTCTTCATAACCACAAATTTTCCTTTCTTGGATTTTTTACAGTGCATCTTATCAGAACTTGTATAACATCCCATGGTTGATCTCCTCCTAGGACTGGCTTACCCGGTATGGCTACCTCCCTCCTCCAGACCCAATGACAGCGCAGCTGCAGACCAGAGAAGGGATCGAGGAAGCCATCAGAACTATGCAGAGGTTTGGGGGTCTGAAAGAGACTGGACAGATGGGTAAGAAATGTATATAACTGGGTTTGCTGAATAGTAACGGTGACGCCTTAACGGGGCAACTGTGGTAACCATTTTGTCGTTTACAGACGCCGCGACCCTGGCGCTGATGCAGAAGCCCCGCTGCTCCCTGCCCGACATCATCGGCACATCGGAGTTGCTGCGCCGCAGACGGCGGCGGAGACGCTACGCGCTCAGCGGGCTGCTGTGGCAGAAGAAGAGCCTAACGTGGAAGTGAGTGCGACCCGACTGCGCCACCTGGTGATGTACAGGCGCTAGCACCGGCATGAGGGACCCGCAACTGTTAGGGTCTCTGTCTGGGAAAGTAGATAGATAGATAGATAGATAGATAGATACTTTATTAATCCCAATAAGTGACACTGGCTGGCAGACACAAGGACACTGAGAACACAATCCGAGGAGAGACTCCACACGCGAGTTTGATGAAAACACTGAAATATCTAAAATCGGTTCTTAATGTTTACGATCTTAATGTTCGTAAATAGAAATCGACATCCCAGCGGGGTCTCATCCGCTCAAAGAAAATCCAACTTGAAACCGGCGTCAAAGACGGAACTTCAGCGCCCCCTTGTGGTCAGCTCGTGTAGTCGTCCATTAGCCGGAGCGAAAGCCGCAACTGAAGCCCGCGTCTCAAAGCAGGCGACTTTCAGTTGTAACCTTCATTTACATAAGCCTAGCTGATGGCGCGCTCCCCTGAAGTCTCATGTGACATTCCTAACGACTGAGACCACCCAAACCAAAACCAAACCGAGTCTCTGTGTGCAGGCATCATTTCATCCGACATCCCAAAAGACGTGCTAAACTGGCGCTTCTAAGGGGGTCCCACATGTGCCCTGTGTCGCTTAAATGTCAGTAAATAAGTTTCCTCCTCACAATAGATAATGAAAGGCACTATATATAATGGAAGGTGCTATACATATCGAGCTATGAAAAAAAAAAATCCCCCTACGCTTGCATTGAAAAGTGCCCCATGCAGGTGTGGCACCCACCTTGCCCTCGAAGTTGTGGATATCGGTTTCGGCCCCCAACACCTTGAATTTGACTAAACAGTTCTGACAATCTATCGTGCCATCCATTTTGTAAATCCGCTTATCCGGAATGGGAGTGTGGGGAAGATGAAGCCTAACCCGTCAAGCGTCGGGTGCAAGGTAGAACAATGCCAGGGCAGGTGCCAAGGCGTCGCAGGGTGATCACGGTCCCCCTAACCGGCATGTCTTTGGAGTCTGTGAGGACATCCACGGGCACCTTTGAGAAGAATGTTTAGTTATTTGAAAGTTTTGTTTAGTACAGTACACCAAAAATGTAGCAACTACAGCGACATCTGGTGGTGATCATCGTGAAATGCTTATTTTTCTAACGTAACTTCTTCTTTTTTTGGTTACTTTTCAATTTTTTTTTCCTGACAGGGTACACACTTACCCCAAATCTGAGCAGAACAAAAACTTGGATTCTCGGACCATTGACTCCATCATGTACTATGCTCTTAAAGTATGGGGGGATGCAGTGCCACTCACCTTCCAGCAGCTCTCTCCGCGAGGCTCGGTGACTCCAGATATCGTGGTGGACTTCAGCAGCTCCTACCATGATGACGGCTACCCATTCGATGGTGCCGGTGGCACACTGGCACATGCATTTTTCCCTGGCGAACACCCCATTTCAGGTGACACCCATTTCGATGATGAAGAAACCTGGACAATTCTACAGCAAGGAGGTAGGCACGATTTTATTGTCGCTGACCATTAGAGGTTCTGCTCGCTGGCCAATGCTGTGGTCATTAGTAGAGTTCTGTCCAGGCAGGATGACAGATTTTTGTGGACGAGGTTCTACAATTTCATCTGAGTCAGTTCTATCCAGATCATAGTGAGTTTGGTTGGGAGAGGTTCGAGGTGGTCTCAGTGATATCAGACTGTCAGACCTCAGGGGCTCTCGTATGGTCAAGAGGTCTGTGCCAGGGTAGGTCCAGTCAGATATCAATAAATAAGTTGGGTCAAGTCTGGCTGAATCTCAGCAGGTTTGGATGTGTCCATGTCTCATGGATTTTACTTGGGAAAGGTTGGACCAGACTTCAACAACCCCATCTTTGCTAGCTGTGGAACAGAGATCAGAAGGGGGGGCTCAGTCAGATCTCAGTGATGTCCATAGGCACAGGTCTGGTCAGATCACTAGGGAGGATCACATCTGTTCAGGTAGCAGTTAGCTCAGCAGGTTCAGGTCTGGTCAGATATTGGTGATCTCAGCTCGGTCTCAAGTAGCTCCACACTGGTCAGCTGAGACAGGTCTGTCCAGATCACAAGTACGTTCTAAGCTCAGCTGGACAACATCTATTTGTTTAGCAGTTCAAGATCTGGTCAGAGCTTGGTGATTTCACATCAGGCACATTTGGGCAGAAAGGAGAAGCTCAGCTGGTCGAGGTCTAGTCAGATTTCGTTATGTTCAGCATATTAAACTCTGGTCAGATATTGGTGATCTCAGGTTGGGGAGGCCTGGTCAGATATGTGAAGCCTGATCAGAATTTGGCGAGCTCAGCAGGTTCAGGTCTGGTCAGATAAAGGTGGTTTCAAGCCAGGGAGGTCTGGTCAGAAATTATCACACATGAACAGTCTCACATGTGACAAATTTAGGTGGAGTTTAGGTGGGACAGATCTCAACAGTCTGAGCTGGGACAGGTTTTCTCAAATTCTGGTAATGTCTACCAGAACGGGTCTGTAGCAGTCTCAGTCAGGTCAGTCCTGGCCAGACTGTGGTCAGCTAAACAGATCATGGTCTGGTCTCCTTTGGGTAAAATCTTAGTAACATGGTAACATCTGAGCAATCTGATCCATGACAGATCTGCTCAGAGATCAGTAATTTCAGCCAGGACAGATCGGTCAGATATCAGCAATTCCAGATCTGGTCAGATTTCAATAATCTTAGCAATGGTGGGGTGAGGTCTGGTCAGATTGGAGTCACCCGAGTCTGGTCAGATTCTGTCAACTTTCACCTCAATAGATCTGGTCAGATTTCAGTCAGCTCAGTAGGTTAAGGTCAGGTCAGATATCAACAGTCTCAACCTGGGACAGGTCTGGTCAGATCTGAGTAATCTGAGTTGGGACAAGTCAGGTCTGAATTTGGAAATGTTCACCAGGACAGGTCATGTTTTACCAATCTAGGGTACGTTTTGTTGAGACAGTAATGAGCTCAGAAGGTTAAGGTCTGCTCAGAAATCAGCAATCTCAGACAAACTGGTCATCTCAGATGGGTCGTGTCTGGTCAGACTTTTAGTTATCCGAGTCAGGACAGGGCTGGTCCAATGTGAGTAATCTCAGCGGTGGTGGTGGTGACCTGACTGGGTTAGGTCTAGTCAGATTTCAGCAGATTAAACTCTGGGCAGATATCTGCAGTCTGAACTAAGTCGGGTCTGGAGAGATTTTGAGGATATCAGGCAGGTTCAGTCTGGTCAGATCTTGCGGAGGCCAATTACTTAACAGATATATAAAAAAGATTTCAACTAGTCAGACCTTCCCAATTCCAGCAAGGTCATTTCTGAGCAGATCTCACCAAGTTCAATAAAGTCTACTTAAAGGTGCATGATCAGACCTCGGGGTGGTGGAAGTCAGTTCTCCTTAAGGAGGGTAGGAGGGTCAGATTTGCTCAGCAGTCATTTTGATCTTAGAGTAGACAGCAGGGTCCCATCAGGCTGGTTCTGCTTCACCAACCTTTGTTTTTTCTCTTTTCCAGCTGACCAGGGCACAGACTTGTACACGGTGGCCATCCACGAGTTTGGACATGCTCTTGGTCTGGCTCACTCATCTTCTTCTAGCTCCATCATGGCTCCCTACTATCAAGGACCGGTGGGTCATCCGACCACCTTCCAGCTGCACACTGATGATCTCCAAGGGATCCAGCAGTTGTATGGTTGGTAGGCCGGTTTGGGAAAAGGGGAGTGGCTGTCAACACGTGGGCTTTGGGACATTTGTCATACGGTTACTGTTATTACTTCTTCTAATCTAATGGAATTTTGCTATGTGATGATGGATTTGGCTGGTGGGGTGGATGTCCTCCTTTGTTTTGCTTGTTGGCACTGAAAGCAAATATCGGAAAGCACCTCACCTCCTGAGGCCTGGATGTAATGCTCCCTTGTTGGTCTTCATGTAAGGACAACATGGACTTGAAAAAGTGGAAATGTGTTCTCTGATGCTAGTTTGATGCATTCGTTGGTCCAGCATGTTCAATCTTCTAATGCTGACCAGAAGCTCAAAAATTTTAGGAGTGAGGTTCTGGACCAGGATGGAGTTTTCTTCACTCTCAGGGTCCTGAAATTCATTTTCAGCAACAAACTCCTAACCTTGACTTTTCTTTCTACAGGTAGGAAGGACTCCCCAAGCAAGCCCACCACTCAGACGATGACAACACCAGCTCTGCCTAAGGTCCCCAGCCAACCTCCACCGAGGGCTACGCGCTTGTGAGTTCTTTTAAAAAAAAGAGATGAGAGTTATGAGTTGGGAGCTTTGGTTTCAATCTTCATGGGTGTTGGCCGACATTGATGTGATGCACTTGGCCACTTGGGTATCTTGATCACTCACCGGTGTCGTAGTCCCAAGTTTGGCAGCACCCTTAAAATCGGGGGCCTTTCAACAGCCACTGCTTGGTCAGTGGAAGCCCCTTGTGTTGCCCTCCACATTATCTTGAGCTGCTAGCAATTCTACTTCTTGTTAGGCTGTGGTTCTTCCATGACTAGTGGCTCTTCAGCCTCTACCATTGACTACTGAATCTCAGACCTCTTACACCGATGGCTTGGCTATCGCTATTGTTGGTCACTCAAAGGTTTGGAGCATTCAGTCCAAACTAAATGAAGGAATGGAGACCATTGTGGTGCTTGTTCAATTGGAAGTTCCTCAGATGGTTCTGGTTCTCTGGTTGCATTAAACTGGTGGATCCTCAACTGTCTTTTTCACATCAGTGTGGTGTTTCTAAATCGTTGAGGTGATTATCTTCACCAAGTTTAGGGCTGCCCTTTGGTCTTAACGCCAGTGTGGAAGGGGTAGAAGTATCTGAACGTGTTTCATAAAGAATTTGTTGCTGCTGGGTTATGACAAATGGGTTCTGAGATGTTTCAGGTAAGGAAGTCAGATGTTTTTGAGGCCAAATGGTTCTACTCATTAATCGTGGCCCTGGAGAGCGGTGGCGTTTGCCATGTTGATTAGAGGGCTCTGCACACAGGACAATAAGGACCATAGAAACCTCAAACCCCAATATTCATCATCCATGAGCAGTCCTTGCTTTTTAATAAACTGATGCTTCTTCAACCAGTGATCGTCACCCACTCTGTTAACCTGGTGGTTCCTCATCCATGAATCTTCCTCGTTCTTATTCACAGTAGCTGATCATTAACTGCCAACAGTTCTTGCTCGTGTTGAACTGATCATCTCTTAACAGTTGAGATCTCACCAACAAGTGTGAACGGTTCTTGTTTTTATTAAACCGACGTCTCGTCAACTGCTAACTAATCCTAGTCCTGCTGAAGTGTTTTTGCCTTCAGGGTTCCTTAAATTGGTGGCTCACAGGCTCGTAACAATCCTGCACTCTAGCGATGGACCATCCATGTTGATGATCCAAGCTCAAAATGTTCTCCAATCTGGTCCAACACTTCAGATCTCAAGTAGCAGTACGATCTTCCGAAAAAAAAACGTATTATCATACATCATCTGAATCTGTAAAAAGGGGGCCAGGGTTCAGTCCCATTCCAACTTTGTCCCCATTACTCTAAACACAGCCACATCTTACTTTGTTATCTTCTGTCCCACAGCCCACAACCAAACCTGCCAAACCGCTGCCTGGGGGGCTTTGATGCTATCGCCAACATCCGAGGAGAGGTGTTCTTCTTCAAGAGTAAGTAAAACGCTTTGGGGCACTGCAAGTGAAATGGACCAAAGCCGCAGATCGGGTGCTAGGGCTGCAGCGGTGCCTCACGCCATTCATGTATTTGTATTTCCGCCTGCTCGATTATTGTATGTAATTTCAAATTGATCCCACGTGCTTCCAAGTGTTATTTTGATTTTGAAGTGCGGAGCCACCATTAGAATTGGCCCTCTTGGGTGCCACCGCCGCCACCACCTGAGAGGACCATTAAAGACTGCAGTTCATGTCTGTTTGTACGCTCAGTTTTGTTTGCCCTTTTGGACTGGTGGTTTAGTTAAGTTTATTATTTTGTTGAGGTCTAATATTTAACCGCTATATCTGGATATACTGTAGGTATTTGGGGTTGTAGAATCCATTTTCTAATGATTATGTATTTCCAAATACATCTTTTTTTTCCTGCAAACCTCCCCATTGATCAGTGGTTGCTACAACATTGCTGTCCAATAACCCTCGGAGGTGTCCAGGGCTGATGTTTTCACTGAGACACGATAAAAGGTCGACACTTTGTAGTTCCTGGTGACCAGAGTTTCCGGAGAAATCTACAGAATTCTTTGTGTGATTGCTGTTAAGAGTTCCTTTTTTCAGGTATCATCTTAGATTTTTGGTTTAGCAATTAGGAACGAGGTAAGATTGTTACAAATCCTATCTCTTCTGCTTGCATTTTGGAGGTCTCTTTTTCCAGCCACCTTCATAATTCTAACATTTGCCCTTTTTCTCGGCTGACAAAACAGCTTTTATTTCAAAGCTGAAGGGAGGTTCTTGAAAACATGGCGGAGTTGAAGTGTTTATCACCCTTGGGCTTGGTTTAGTGATTCCAGTTTTGGTTCTTGTTCTCCTTTAGTCTTTGGACTGGCCAGTTTCACCATCGTTGAACTGCACGTTCCTTCATTCACCTTCAATAAACACATCTTTTGAGAAGCCTGTTTTCCTGATCTCCTCATCCTCCTCCATCTCCCTTGACCTCAACTAAACAATCTCCACTTTTCTACACAGATGAGTTTTTTTGGAGGATACAGCGGACTGGCTCCCTCGTCTCCCTTAATCCAGCTCAAGTTTCCAACTTCTGGAAAGGTCTTCCTAAGAATTTCAAAAAGATAGATGCAGTTTATGAGCGGCCAGGAGACAGCAAAATTGTCTTCATTATCAGTGAGTTTGACTGCTGGGAACCCAACATGTAAAGTACAAATGAACTTCCTCTACCCAAACTTCTTTTGCTGTTACAGGAGACCAGTACTGGCTGTTTAAGGATACAACGGCACTGCCTGGATACCCTCGTTCACTTACCGAATTTGGTCTGCCTTCTGGGGGAGTTGATGCCGCCTTCATCTGGGCTCACAATGGCAAAACATACTTTTTCCGTGGCAAGCATTTCTGGAGGTATGATGAGCAGAAAAGGACCATGGACCAGGGATACCCAAAAGAAGTGTCACTGTGGCAGGGCATTCCAGAGGATCTGGATGATGTCATCAGTTGGGGAGAAGGTAAGTATCGCTACTTAGGAATTCATTTGAGGTGTTATCCTATAGTGGCTGACTTGCTCGCCAAAACTGGCAGCTACACCACGAAGACCCGTGGGCCTGGCAAGCTAAGGATGTTACACCCGACAAGGCGTACTTCTTCCAAATAAACTTCCATTAATCGACAATCAAAATAAGCCAAACAACAAACCATATGCAAAATAATAAGGTCAGTATTAAACATTAATAATAAATTTTAAAAAAAGAAACAAACTCCAAACAAAATATATATACATACATACAGTGCATCTGGAAAGTATTCACAGCACATCACTTTTTCCACATTTTGTTATGTTACAGCCTTATTCCAAAATGGATTAAATTCATTTTTTCCTCAGAATTCTACACACAACACCCCATAATGACAACGTGAAAAAAGTTTACTTGAGATTTTTGCAAATTTATTAAAAATAAAAAATTGAGAAAGCACATGTACATAAGTATTCACAGCCTTTGCCATGAAGCTCCAAATTGAGCTCAGGTGCCTCCTGTTTCCCCTGATCATCCTTGAAATGTTTCTGCAGCTTCATTGGAGTCCACCTGTGGTAAATTCAGTTGACTGGACCTGATTTGGAAAGGCACACACCTGTCTATAGAAGGTCCCACAGTTGACAGTTCATGTCAGAGCACAAACCAAGCATGAAGTCAAAGGAATTGTCTGTAGACCTCTGAGACAGGATTGTCTCAAAGCACATATCTGGGGAAGGTTACAGAAAAATTTCTGCTGCTTTGAAGGTCCCAATGAGCACAGTGGCCTCCATCATCCGTAAGTGGAAGAAGTTCGAAACCACCAGGACTCTTCCTAGAGCTGGCCAGCCATCTAAACTGAGCAATTGGGGGAGAAGGGCCTTAGTCAGGGAGGTGACCAAGAACCTGATGGTCACTCTGTCAGAGCTCCAGAGGTCCTCTGTGGAGAGAGAACCTTCCAGAAGGACAACCATCTCTGCAGCAATCCACCAATCAGGCCTGTATGGTAGAGTGGCCAGACGGAAGCCACTCCTTAGTAAAAGGCACATGGCAGCCTGCCTGGAGTTTGCCAAAAGGCACCTGAATGACCTTCAGACCACGAGAAAGAAAATTCTCTGGTCTGATGAGACAAAGATTGAACTCTTTGGTGTGAATGCCAGGTGTCATGTTTGGAGGAAACCAGGCACCGCTCATCACCAGGCCAATACCATCCCTACAGTGAAGCATGGTGGTGGCAGCATCATGCTGTGGGGAACTGGGAGACTAGTCAGGATAAAGGAAAAGATGACTGCAGCAATGTACAGAGACATCCTGGATGAAAACCTGCTCCAGAACGCTCTTGACCTCAGACTGGGGCGACGGTTCATCTTTCAGCAGGACAACGACCCTAAGCACACAGCCAAGATATCAAAGGAGTGGCTTCAGGACAACTCTGTGAATGTCCTTGAGTGGCCCAGCCAGAGTCTAGACTTGAATCCGATTGAACATCTCTGGAGAGATCTTAAAATGGCTGTGCACCGACGCTTCCCATCCAACCTGATGGAGCTTGAGAGGTGCTGCAAAGAGGAATGGGCGAAACTGGCCAAGGATAGGTGTGCCAAGCTTGTGGCATCATATTCAACAAGACTTGAGGCTGGAATTGCTGCCAAAGGGGCATCGACAAAGTATTGAGCAAAGGCTGTGAATACTTATGGACATGGGATTTCTCAGTTTTTTTAATAAATTTGCAAAAAACCTCAAGTAAACTTTTTTCATGTTGTCGTTATGGGGTGTTGTGTGTAGAATTCTGAGGAAAAAATGAATTTAATCCACTTTGGAATAAGGCTGTAACATAACAAAATGTGGACAAAGTGATGCGCTGGGAATACTTTCCGGATGCACTGTATGTATATATCTATATATCACACCCCAACCAACCCCAAAAGTGTCCTGTGGAAGTATACTAATAAAAAGAAAAGGTGCAGCACAAAGTTAATACACAATACAAACCCTCCCTCGACCACACACTGAACACGAACTCACAAAGACACACAAAGCACGAAACGCACATAAAAGTCTGGAAGATTTAACGGAAAATGGATAATGTTTGTGAACCTGGTTCAGCTGGAAAAATAGTCCTATGGAAATTACACGGATGATAATGATGGCCTGCTCCTCTCCCCAAACAACAAGAAACAGTCTCACCGTGCTTATCCTCGGTACATGGCGTAATCCAGAACCTCGGGGTTTTGCGGTGAAAAGATATTGTTGTCAGGTGTTGAAAGTGACAGGTAGACAGATAGGGGGAATGATTCGGATCACTGCTTTTCCTGGCTCTGTAATGAATTGGCGGTCTAGTAGAACGGGACGTTTTTTTTTTTTTTTCTTTCTGTCCATCCATTTAAATAGTGAATGATCGGATGCAGGCGATGGAATTGACAGGACCAATTATCGTTAGGGGGCCTTGGTTCCACAGTGTTATCCCCCCCATTGTTTCCAGGGGAGCATCTTTACATAGACACACAAACCATGTAAACAGGACAACGTTACGAATGACGGGACACAGCACAAAATACATTCACAATGACATTAATCATGTAGCACTGCTACAATCCTTCATCTTCATTGGTCATCATCCCTAAGAGAGCAAGATGTGACTTGAATTACTCAACACCCTTCTCAGCCAGTGGAGCTAAAGAAGAATTTCCTTGGTTATTAACCATTTTTACAGCTGTTGTCGATCCCATGATGAGGAAGTCATGCGGCCCGCTATGTCATCACACTCTGCCTAAAGAAAAGGCCGGCGTTATTACTTAGGGTGTCGGCTTTGGACTATTTGTAATGACAGTTCGGAGGAGCAACCACCTCTATTCTGTCACAAGACTTTAACTTCTCTTGGCTTGTGCAGGCAACAAAGCCTACTGCTTGAATTTGGGGGCCAGGCCTGCTTTTTGTTTTTAAGACATTTCTAGCCCATCATTGGAGTTTTGATGTCTAGTTTTTGAGGTGAAGCCTTTTTGAATTTTGTGTGAGCAGTGGCAATATTAAAATGGTTGCTTACAGAGAAATCTGCCACCCAGTCAGAAATTAGGCCAATAAACTGTTCATTTAAAAAAAACAGTGCCCCCCCCCCCCCATTGCAAAGTGGCCTGATTTTTCATTAAATAACCCACTCTCTTTTTCTTCCCCTACAGCTGGTGATACGTATTTCTTCAAGGGTAACGAGTACTGGATTCAGAAAAAAGGTGGGATAGACCAAGCAATAGGCACATCCAAATCAGTGGCAGTGGACTGGATGAGATGCTCTCCACGGCCTACAGCCAGTCAGCCCCCAGTCAAGAACCCCAGATCTAAGGACAAAGTTTGCACCTGTGACTTTAATGCTGGGACAGGCCTTCTGGCCAGCACATTAAGCTACTGGCTGGTCATCCTCTTTGTTTTGCCCTTAATGGTATCTCTTTAATGATGTGCTGATTGTTTTTTTGTTGGCTACATGGTCAGAAGCATGAAGAAAATGATTATTTTTTTTGTTATTTATTTCTTTTCAAAATGGCATAAAGATTTTTTTAATGTAACAGGAAGCTTGTGTGGCAACATGCATTTAAAAGGAGAATGTGGACGGTGGGTCACAAATTAAACAAGAAAAGGCCAGAGTGCAGCACAAACTGACTGTCGGGATGAAATGGGTGGAGTCAACATTTAGACACGCCTTTTTATTGGTGCTTGACAAGGAAATGCCCCATAAAAGGAGGTCTGTTATTAGGAAACCTTAAAAGAACAATTTCAAAGTTAGGAAAATTTAAAAGAACAATTTGTTATTTTATCTATAGGCTGTTTGGATTTAAACAGACTTCATTAACAATCTAAAGGGGAGGCTTAAATATTATGCAGTTAATCAATTTTCAAACCTAACACTGCATTGCCTTCTATGAGTTTACTACTAGGATCCATTGTATTCCAAAAATAAACTCACAAATGTGAGTTCGTCACCGAAAAGTTAATCTGATAACTCATCCCATGAATCTGACTGAGCTTACTAAAAAATTTCCTGGAAAACATGCTCCACTTACTGGTGTGAATAATTCAAATATACAAAAACAAGAGAGAGATGTATTTATTGAGAACTAACCAGGCCCCATAAAGTGAAATGTCAAAAAACAGACTCAAGTACACAATGTTGTACCCTAGAGACCACAGAAATAAAATAACCTTGTCAGGCATATGACAGAGCCTCATTGAAGGATGTCACATTGGTCAGGATCACAGGTTCAAAGGTGTTCAGTGGCTGACCAATTAGGGAAGGGCTTTGGAAACTGCCCAAAACAGATCCTGTACCAGTCTTCAGAAGTTGACCAACTTGCACAAACGAGCTTAGATTTATGGCCTAAACCATTTCAGAAGCTGGCCAATCAAGATAAAAGGTCTGGAGGCAGGACCAGTAGTGATGTTCATAAAGTGGCTGTTCAGCACAATGGTTTGTATTTGGTGCCTGTACCAGTATCCAGAAGATGACTAACTAGGTCAACAGACTTGAAAGCATGACCTATCTAATTAGATAGGATCGGTACCAGTATTCTGAAGCTAGTCATCTTGACAATGGGTTTGGAGTCAGGGCCTACAGTGGATTTTATAAGCAGGCCAACCAGGAGACAATTAGCTTGGATAGAGGGCCTGTAGTGGTTTTTAGAAGATGAAAATTCAACAAAAAGGACTTTCATCCAGGCTCTACGCCAATACTCAGAAGCCAACCAGAGAGTAAAGCCTTTAGGAGAGGAGAATATGAAACACAGAACCTCCATCAGCCCTTTAAGTTGTCTTAACAAGTTTTTAGAATAACCATTTAATTCACAGACAATGTTTGTATCAGAATTTCTATCATTATAAGGCTCATAATAAAAAGCTGCTTCAGTAGTGGGTCTTATTTTTTAGGAATCAAAACTAACATGTATTTGTCCCATGAAGCACAACTCCAAATTGAAATTGCATCTTTCATTCAACATGAAGAATGTCTGCTTTATAGAAGTCTATGGTATTTGGTATGCTGGACTGCAGATGTTGGCTGAGCTCCTTGAACATCTCTGAATATGTGTGGCGTGCAGGACCATTAAATAAACACAGAAGCACAGAATCTGATGCACTCCAACTTACTTCACCCTGCACGTCCAAGGCCTAGATGTTCAGCTTCAGCTCACCTGGCAGTGGTCCATTTCCTCACTTCTGGTCTTTGTCCGGTAATTTGATTTTCAGCTTCTTCAATGATCCAAAGAAAAACTTTGGCAGTGGGCAAATCACACGGATCTCCTCCTGGCCTTCAACCCCTGGTAAGATCAACTGGCGTAAATGTAGGTGAAGAGGCAGATGACGCACCTTGGCTTGTTCCAGCCCCAGCTTCTGAAGCATCCTTTCTGGAAGTTTCTGCAAGAGGATGACAGCAAAAGAAAAACATGAGTATGGCAGTGAAATCCCCATTTATTGTTACTGTACCTCATCAGTGGGGAAGGTGTCAGCCTCCACATACTGTAGGAATTACACTATCCAGAAATGGACTCTCTCTTGAAAGGCCTTATTTAATGAGTAATACCCGGTCATCTCACTGTGCATATCAAGGCTTCCACTTTCTCTGACAGCTGGACACACAACATTCAGGGGCAAACTAATTTAAACTATCCTACTTCTGAGCCAAAAATAAAAGCAGTAACTCCTAACCTGAGGCGCTAATTTGTTCCAATGGGCGTATTTGTGGTCTCCCAGGATCTGGCAACCCAGGCCATAGGCCATGTGGACACGGATTTGATGCTTCACACCTGGACACAGAGAGGAACAGCAGGATTAGTCATTGCAGAAGAGTGCAGATGGCAGCATGTCTGACTGCCAGTCAGTGGCAAAATAGTTTCAGTCCTGCCTGTACCCTTAATTTATCTATATCGTTATATTTTGTGTATAAAATTGCATAAACAGAATAACTTAATTCTGTGTGATATCAAAAATTGGCTATTAAATTAAAATTATCATGTAAAAACTGTTGTTGGACATTGTTCTAAAAATGGAACATGTTCCAACAATTCAGTCTTTACTTCTTTTCACTTTTTATATATATATTTTTTTATTTAATATTATCTTTACTGTCTGGAAGCACATTTCCTTAGAATTTTCCATTGCCGTATTCTCTGTTCTGTAATTTACATTTCATTGTAGGCACCGAGATATTATACTGCATAAACTTCAATAAAAACTGGAAAAATGGGTGTTCTAAAATTTTTACCCATTTTAGCAGTGGCTTTCGTACTGCCATTCGACCTGTCAAACCTGCAGCTCAAAGTCCTCTCTTCCCAGTTGAAAGTGACACACACCTTTCCTGGACCACTGTTAAGGTGTGTTTGAAACTGCTTCCCTGAAAGGACATCGCAAAAGTAGGGGACTCTCAAAACCTCATCTTCTGATTTTTAATGAATTTGCAAACCTCTCTGAAAAAATGTTTTCACTTTGTAATTGTGAGATATTGGGTGTAGCTTGATGGGCTAAAATGGCAAATGTATTCATTTTAAATTAAATCTACAACACAATAAAGTGCGTAGAAAGTGAAGAGGTCTGAATATTTTCTGAATCCACTGCACAAACACACAAACTATATATACATACGTATGCATACACACAGATACATACATATGAAAGACCATTAAAATATACACATAAAAACAACAAACACTCCCGACAGCAAGACCTCAATCTCAGATTCATCAGTCATGTACCAAGCACTGCACTCGCACCGCTAATTCCAGAACTGCCCTCCACCCCTGCAGTCCTCACAACACACATTTATTCCTGCCTGGTTAGTGAACGGCACACAGCAGCACCACAAGGCTCTGCAGAGAATGGTGCAGTCAGCCGAACACATCACTGGCTGTGTACTCCCTAACTTAGAGGACATTTACACCAAGAGATGTCAGACCAGGACAACAAAAATCATCAGTTATACCAGCCATCCACCAGTAGCCTGTTTTCTGTACTGTGGTCAGGTAGACGTTACTGCTGCCTGAAGTCCAGTTCAGAGCGACTCAAGAGGAGCTTTTTTTCTGCAGTCCATATGCAAAAGAAAAAAAAGTCTAGAACTACATGATGCCCTATTGTTAACTCTCCCACATTAAGTTATTTCATCTATTTATTTAGTTAATAGCACATACAGTATTTAAAATTCTACCAATAATTTAATATTTATAAAGTTACGTATTATTGTTACTGCCCTTTTATATTCTTCTTAAAGGCACAGTCATTGATGTTAAGCAACAAAGCATTTCCCTATATATTTAACTGCATAATGTATAATATGCGAGTGACAAGTTTGATTTGTATAAAATAAACAAAATGTTGACACACAAAACAAAGTTTACAAACAAGGAAAACAAACACCGTCCAGTTCTTAATGGTACAATGAGTGATTTCTGATATTGTAGTAATGCTGGCAATAGAACTGGTCTGTAGCTGGAGTGGACGTAAATAACTGAAAACTTACATTGAATTTTTATGACAGAAAGCCAGTGGAGCAATGTCCGAATAGTGCTTATGGAAATGAGTGGTAGGTTTCAGCAGTAGTTTCTTTGGCTGCAATGGATGTTATCTGTGATGTGTGACCAGAGAAATGTAGAACATATTGTTGTTGGTATGAGTAAGGGACATAATCTTCTAGGGTCTGGTTAAACACCAATGTCCCAGAACAGATGTAAAGGCAAAATTAGAAGTTCCCTTACCAAATAGGTAAATGCTGTTTATTACCTCCTTTAGCAATGTGAAAACATTTACACAGAATATTTATCATATAAACATACAACACTCCAGCTCCAGGCAACATTTATAAACTGGATCCTAATATAATGCTTAGGTAGCCCTACCAGGCCAAGCACCATGGGGGCTTTGCCCTCTCAAGCAAACTACTATTTTTAGATGAAAGGACTTTCAAACTCCTTTCCCCAATTAACTTGTGCCTACAATTAAGCATACTGTACTTACCAGTGATCCAATAACTACACTAACCCCTAGATTGCACCTAAAGTGACACGTAGGTGCAGCATAAGTACTCACCCATCCAGATTGAACAAATTTAATTCCATATTTCAAAGCTGCAAGTGGGCATACGAACAGCAGCTTTCACAAATTTTGAACATTCTTTTTCAGTATTCATGTTCCTGTTATAGAGGATAGGGATCTGCACTGGCAATTGGAAGGTTGCCGGTTTGAATCCCGTAAATGCCAAAAGGGACTCTGCTCTGTTGGGCCCTTAAGCAAGGCCCTTAACCTGCAATTGCTGAGTGCTTTGAGTAGTGAGAAAAGCGCTATATAAATGCAAAAAGAATTATTATTATTATTATAAAGTACATTGCTGATGTTTTTACTTTAATTTTTAGTCTGTATTGTTAATTCTTTACATGAACTGAGCTTACTATTTACAACGGTTGAGGAAATTTCATGTAAGAAGTGTTTATCTGTATTAACATTTAAAAAATACATTGTTTTGAAAAACTTTTAAACTGGGGAGTGAATATTGGGCAAAGTCAAAAATACAACCATGATGTTTAGTTTGCGACAAGGTTACTAGTAAGCTAATTAAATATTAATTTATTAAAAAATCTGACCGATTTTATTATACCAAATTACAAGAAGGACTATTTGCTATCATTTTTCTGTTTAATGTGACTGAAAGTGAAAGTAACGTTTCACTTGGGTAGTTGCAACAGCACTATTTTAACTGAAATCTCCATGTCCCTTTACTGTTTTTTCCTTAATGTCAGCTCTGAGTCACTCTAGAACAGGGGTGGGCAATGTCAGAGTCCTGGAGAGCCGCAGTGGCTGAAGGTTTTCATTCCAACCCAATTGCTTAATCAGAAACCAATCCTTGGCAATCTCAGACCTTATTTAATCTTATGGCTTGTTAGTCTACAATGTTAGGTTCGTATCTCGTAGATTTATTTCCTTTCCAAGGAAATCATTCAAATGATTTGAAGCCTAAAATGGATAATCTTCAGGTTTGTTAATAGAAAAATGTAAGTGTTTTATGAAATCAAGCAGTGCATGATGAACACACACAGATGTAATTGGGGAAAAAAAGAAAGGGGAACTGCTGGCTGCTTTGTCATTTGCATCTTATTGCTAATAAAGAGCCATTAACTCACTGAATGCAGTGGTTTCAGACTGAAATAAGCAATTCAGGGTGTGGAACCTTAACAAGCAAGACCACTAAATTGAAGCATCAGAATGTCACTTGAGCAGTTAAGTGCTTCTTCATCAGCAATAATTGACTTCTCATTAAGAAACTGGGTTGAAGCAAAAACCTGCAGCCACTCCGGCTCTCAAGGACAGACATTGCCCACCCCTGGTCTACAAAAAGGAAGATATCAATATTAGTTCCGTGTAGCCACCATTTGATAAACTGGCCATCTGTTCCGGAATGCTTCTTTCTTTTTTTGCAATATTAAGCTGGATACACAACTTAGAAAAACAGACAGATACAAAGTAATACATGAGAGTTGTAGCCACTACCAAAACCCCATCCCATTCCCAGTACCTGTGACTGGGCTGCACCTCCAGCAGTGCGCTGTTGCCTGTGCTGCTCAAGATGCCATACTCGTGTCACAGCACTCTGAGCACCTGCGCAGGTCGACACTCGAGTCACTTTGTCAGCTCCCTCATTCAGTCTGTAGAGAGGAGGACAGGGCCATCTAGAGAGGACAGGTAGTCATGATTCATGTTTGTCAATAGCCACATGTGGACCGCCATTCAGGCAAACCCACCCACCTTAAAGTGAGGCTGAGGGCCGGCAATTTCCTTCTCCACAATCGGGATGTCAATCACTCCTTCTGAAGGAACAGGTACCCCGACAGATAGAGCCCTGCAATAGAGTGTTCCGCACTAGTCAGAACATACACAAAACTGGAAAACCAGATTAAGAGTGGCCACAGTTATGCAGCTTCATGTTTGCACAAGTCCAGTGCCTGCCCCGAAATAATGGCTCTCCCAGGCACATTTAGCCAGATCCTCACCAGTATTTTCTCTCCAGTTGGTGGGTTTTCAAAACTTTGCGTTCCATTTCTGCAGCCCCCTCACTTTTGGCCAGCACAAAGGCACCTGTCGTCCTCCTTGTCCAGTCTATGGCATATGTGCAGGGGCTCTGCTCGCATCCACCAAGCATCTTGCAAGAGTGGGTAAGATGTCAGCTATGTTGTTCTTCACATTAGGGCCACCTAAGGAAGAGTAAAGCAAAACAGTGGAAGGTGTGTGAAGCTGGTGGGCAAAGTTTTGCAGGACACAAGGCAAGAAAAGACTTCATTCAGTGGTTGAGTGGAGAAACTACACGAGTCTCCCTTCTTACTGCCATCTCTTATGTGAATCATACCAGCAGGTGCAAACACTCACCATCCATTGGGACGCCATAGGGCTTGTTCGCCACAATGATGTTCTCATTTTCAAACAAAAGCCCCTGCTTCAGCACTTTGGCTAGGACATTGGGGTGGACTTGCTGCAGCTGGCCACTCAACTTCTTCAGCTCCTGAACTCGCTCCTGAAGGGGGGAGGTGGGGACCTGCAGCACAAGGAAAGATAAATTAAAAAAAAAAAAAAAAAAAAAAAGACAAGCAAGGAGAAGGAAAGCTCATCACTGAGAAAAATCTAACACTGGCACAAACACAAGGCCATGATCAGCTGTGACACCAAAAGAAAACTGCCTCCAGTTGGTTAACATTTGGTAGTGGCGTCCATTCAGGGCAAGGGTCTAAGTAGTTTAAAGGGACACCGGTGCTATCCAGGCAAGCCACTTCATAATAAGCAGAAACAGGAAAATAGCCAAACCAATCCAGATCAAAAAAATGCATTAACTGGACGATCATATCTAATTTAGTAGTGACTCCCTTTCCATACACACTCATGTGAAAAAGTAAGTAAATCCCATGAAAACTGTGGACTTTTTCAACATAATTTAAAAAGCAAACATTAGACTTGCATTCAAACAATGCCTAAAGATAAAGGTGATATACTTGAATAAATGACACATTAAAGTGATGCATTCATTCTCAATCAAAGTTAACAAAACTGAAGATTTGTCACACGCAAAAAGTAAGTGCACCCCTACATTTACCAGTTTACGGAAAAGTCGCCCCTCACATCTCACCTCCAATAATTCGCCTCTTACACTTAGCCCCTCACATTTCACTTTCTACAATTTTCACCCTGTAGATAATGAGTAGGTTACAGAAATGTAAATAATGCACCTCATTTTTTTTATATATCTCCTAATTTATTTTGGATTAATAAAAGCCTGCGGTGGGCTGGCGCCCTGCCCGGGGTTTGTTTCCTGCTTTGCGCCCTGTGTTGGCTGGGATTGACTCCAGCAGACCCCTGTGACCCTGTAGTTAGGAAATAGCGGGTTGGATAATGGAAGGATGGATGGATTAATAAAAACACGTTAAACTTGCCAAAAAATTTACCAAATATGTGAAATACACTTAAAAATATACCTGGAATTTTAAGGTTAACAAAAAGCATATGAAATATATTTAAGTAGAGCTCATTAAGACAATTATTATGTCATATAATGTTATATCAAAGTTTCAATAAAAATTACAGTCCCATTTTCTATTTCGTCTCTGGGCCAATTGCACCACCTATATGTTAAAGTCACTGTGATCTCTGTAGTTAAAAAGTAATTTAATATTTAAAATAAAATAAAATCTACCTTTTTTTGAAAACATGAAAATATGGTTGTCATCATCTGCCAATCTTCATTGGCCTCTTATTGACAGAACTCTTTTCACCATTGTAAATTTGTATAATATTATACAGCACAGTGCGTGGCGGCGTACATATTGATATTGCACTTTCTATGACGTGTTGCTTGTTCGTCAGCATCGCCGAACGTTAGGCAGCGAAAACAGCAAACGCGTGCTGCGTAACAGCCGTAGTGTATTCGGACACATTAAACCGAGTAATGGTGCTGACAAAAAAAATGCGCAAAATCCAGTACCTCTAGTTCTATGGAACACTATTTTGATATTTAAAATAAAATCAAAATAATAAAATACAGGTAAATAATAATTTGAAAAAGTCTAAAAATATCTGGAGGGAAGTGTGAGGAGTGAAATGTGGTGGGGGGGTGAAATTGTATCAGGGGCTAAATGGGGGGGGGGGGCAACTTTTCTGGATCCCACATTTATCACCACTTTAAATTAAATTAGAATCAGGAGTTCTAAATGGGGTGCTTTTGATTAGAACCTCCTAAGTAAGTATGCAGGTAGACCAAACTGACTTCTATAAACTGCAGGTATCATATGTTCTCTTTGCTATTAAAGGGTATGGTGCCATCATGCCAAGATCAAAAGAGCTCTCTCCCAGGACCTCAGAAGGAAGGTTGTGGATGTTTAGGATTCTGGCAAGGGATTTAAAAAGATCAATCCTTCCACTATAAGGAAAATCGTCTACAAGTGGCTTTAATTTCAAATGACTGCTAATTTGTCCAAGAGTGTCTGGCCAAGCAAAGCAAACCTTAAATGCTAAAAGAAGTCTCTAAGAACCCCAAAAGTTCATCATAGGATCTACAGGTAACTCTTGCAACAGTTGGGTCTCAAAGAGCATGCATGTACAATTAGAAAGAGACTGCGCAAATGTGACCTGCCGGAAAAAGCCTTTGCTGTACAAAAATGAACATTAAAGCAAGACGTCAGTTTACCATTGAACATCGAGGTAAAGCCCAGGCCATCTGGAACAATGTGCCCTGGGCAGTACAATCAAAGATTAAGAATTATTTGGCCACAGAAACTGTAGAACATACTTGGTGCAAACTGAAGACACCATTTCAGGAGAAAAACTTTGAAACATGGTGGTGTAAATATTACACAGTATGGGGTTGCGTTGCTGCTGAGCTGCTGGCAGTCATCAAGTCAACTGGGAATTCAGCATCAGAGGACTGGGCATACGTTTCACAGAGTCAACGGCAGAGATGGGTGAGCAGTTATTGAAAATTAATACAAGAAGTCAATTCTGCTCAAGGAGGGCAACACCAGCTTCTGAGGCCAAAGGTCGACTTACTTTTTTGCCACTTAACCACTCCATCTATTGATACTTTTGTTGAATAAATGATTGAGAGGAAACGTTTCCTTGTAATTTTTATTCCGGCAGATCACCCTTTATCTGTAGCCACTGTTTACATATTTAAACGTGTTGAAACAGTCAGTTTCCATGAAATGTACTACTTTTTCACATGGCTGTATTAATTTCATGCATCATGCTTGGGCTAGGCTGGCCAGACTTGGCATAAAACTGAAAGCAGCCCAGCCAAGCAAAACACATCGAGTTAAAGCTACAAGTAACACATCGAGCTCTGGATCAACGGATAATCCGGATAAACGAACGTCTGTGCCGACCAGTCGGGTCCACTGTAGGACTGACGCCCATCTGCCAGCTACTCGCCGACTGGGCTGGGCTTTGGTTTGGTTGGACTGGCGGATCCGACGTAAAGCAGGGAGTCAGTCCGTCCGTCTGTCCCAGCCAAATCCGCCCGTATTTTATGGAACAGAATCTCCCACTCCATAAAGCTGAGTGTTTATGTGTGTAGCGCTGTCCTCGTGAGCCCAGAATTAAATTACAAAATAAAAACCAATCACTGAGTGACTTAAACAGCACCCCCTGCCTGACAGCACAATTAACGAAGCAAACAATTGGATTTTTAAAAAGGGTACCAATCCAAATGTGAGTTGGGGCCGTCACTTTACTCCCACCTGCTGTTGCTGCTTCTTCTCCACCTCTGCATCTCTCTTTTCCTTGCGTATCTTCTCGGCTAAATCCTCCGCTTTCAGTCCACCACCACCGGCGCCGTCCGCGCTCTCCGCCGTCCTCTCAGGTGTGCGGGCGGGACGCGACGAAAAACCGCGAAAACGCGTGGAGAGCGCCGACCAGCTCTGGAGCACCGGGCGCGCGTTTCGACAGACGGGCGCCGCCATCTTGAAAATCTAGCTTTCAATAACTTTATTAACAAGACAAACGGGGAAAATTGAAGGGCTGCGCTTCTTCGGTCGCCCTTAAGAGAGCAGTCTTCATCCATGTAAGCAGGTATCTTTATTTATCTTTGTTTATATTCAAAAATAAAATTAAAAAATAAATACAATAAATAAAAGATGACAGAATAATATTATCATTGGTTTATATTTATTTTTATTATTTTTACTAAGCGGGACGTTTTATCCAAAGCGACTTACAAAACAATCAGTAATCATCAGTCTGGGGTACCGTTTAGGAACCAGTGTGACAGGACAAAGCTACAAAATTGACAATCACAAGTGAGGAGCAAAAGAACAAAGTGCAAGCTAGTTTAAATTTAGAAATACAATAGACTGAACTTTAACCCTTCTCCTCATTCTTCATCATTCTGCTTTTTTAGAGGACTTGCAGTGCCGAGTAAATCCCTAGCGACTGATGTTCTGTCTGGAACTACAAAAGAAGAAAGAGAAAACGGATGGTTGGTACAATAAATGGCAAAAGATTACGCATTTTTAACAGGATGCAATCTAGGACTGTCCTATAGCACTTTACAACGCAACTGCTTTATATAGCGCCTTTCACAGTGAAGCACGTGATAAATCCGTTAGCTCAAACTTTATCTGTAATAATATACACGGAAACACTAAGTGCTGGTAACCCCTGATTATGTCGGATTTCTAAATAGAGTTGGGCCCCATTTGGACTTAAGTGCGCTAAAATATTCGATCGGAGAGTGGCGAGGACAGACGTGATACCGGTACACTCCTGAACACTGCCGGTATGCAGCGGCGAAAAGCGGGACCGCCGACTCAATTCAAGCTATACATATACTGTGTAAATCTATCTATCTATCTATCTATCTATCTATCTATCTATCTATCTATCTATACTGTATATATATATATATATATATATATATATATACATATATATATATATATATGTATATATATATACATATATATATATATATATGTATATATATATACATATATATATATATATATATATATATATATATATATATAGATGGGCGGCACAGTGGCGCAGTGTGTAGCTTCCCGGGTCCTCCTTGCATGGAGTTTGCATGTTCTCCCCGTGTCTACGTGGGTTTCCTCCGGGTGTTCCGGTTTCCTCCCACAGTCCAAAGACATGCAAGCGAGGTGCATTGGCGATTCTAAATTGTCCCTAGTGTGTGCTTGGTGTGTGTGTGTGTGTGTGTGTGTGCGTGCCCTGTGTTGGGTAGGATTGGCTCCAGTAGACCCCGTGACCCTGTAGTTAGGATATAGTGGGTTGGATAATGGATGGATTTATTTATTTATTTATTTAAGTTTAATTCAGATGCTGCACAGGTTAGCACAGCTACTCCACAAATCCAGTGTCCTGTAGTTGAAAATTGATTATATTATATATGAGGGGGAAGGAGTGTGAAATGTCACTTGACAGCCATCAGAGCAAAACAGAAGGACAGCAGGTGATCCCGCAGCTGAGACAGCTGGCCATGCGAAATGTCAAAAAAAAAAAGAGTGAGTGTGAGAAAGAGGGAGGCCTAGAGAGGGATGGGAAATATTTAACCATATTATTCAGGCACTGATTTATATTCACAATTTCAGGTATTTTCGTCTGTGAAGGTAAAACTGTTTGTGTTACAGCCGGGGGGATTCAAATTCTGTTTTCTGTTTATTTTGTTTGTATTTTACATTAACAGTGCGGATTATTTATTTTCTTTATGCCAGTGTGTATTCCGTTGTGTTCCTTGTGTTTTGTGAGTGATACCCCCAAGAGGTGGCGATGACCACCGAGGACTACAAACCCACAGTCCCTTGCGGTTCATGGTGGTGTGGTGAAGTCTCTTGAGTTTATTCTGCACTTTTTGGGATGTCTGCGTATTCTGAACTGTTGTCCCGTTGTTTGCCTTCACCTTTTGGAATGATGTATTAGTTTGTCTCTGGTTTGCCTATTTTGGAGTTGTTGTTGCCTTTTGTAAAGCACTTTGAGCTACATTATTTGTATGAAAATGTGCTATATAAATAAATGTTGTTGTTGTTCTATGCCTTTGTGATACTCTGAGCGTATTTTTGCTCAGCAGAGCTTTTATTAATAAATCTTTTTCTTCATAAAGATTCTTCACTGTCCTTTGTGTGAGTATCAGGGGTTTGGTGGTCATTCCCCCTCTAGTGGGCACGTTTTTGGGACGTACGTACTTTGGAACTCTCTACTTTGTAACAGAAACTAGCAAAAAAAAAAAAAAAGTTGAAATAGATTCAAAAGTAAAATAAAAATATCTGAGCAGTTTTAGTTGTTCATCAGTTTGCAGCCTCTGGGCACTTTTGTTAGCCTGCTAATTATTTTACGTACGGTACGTTATTATTCAGTAGGAATACGGCCAACTCGATATTGCTTGAGGCAGTTTTTGCGTCATTGTCAAACGACCTTTCCAAAGAACAAGCGATTTGTCACCAGCAGCCTTCTGCTCAGGTATGCCGACTCAGTGAACTGCTCTATTGGGGTGTCAAGAAAGGCTGGCCTTTCAAAAAGGACTTCTCACTACTGACAGGTAAATTGTTGGTAAAAAAGCGCATACACCTCAGCAGTAAGCTGTCACGTTGTGTCCCTCATGATCTTCTGTGCAAAGCTTTTTGTTGATCAGCACATTTCAACTTTGGGAATTTAAATTATGCTCCAAAATACAAAAACACAGCAGTTTGTTGTACCAGGCATTTGTGCATCCTAGAATGGGGTGTCAGTGCGAGTGGCCGGATCAGTTGTTGTGCATCTCCGTTGGTCACAATTACAAGTCGTCACTTATGAAGAGGTTGAAATGCTCTGGGGGATCACCTGTATCTGACACATCTGCCTTGCGCCCAGCAGAGCCAGAGAAGCAGCTTTTGAGAGCTGACCAACGCTCTTGTGCAAATTCGAGTGACACCCTAGTTTACCGGTCTGAGAGTCTCATTACGGACTCCGTCACGATATGTAATAACGTGCTGGGCCGAGAGGGGGCGCAGCTGCTAACACTGCTGAGAAACTGCTCAGTCTAGGCACCTGACTCCGCCCCTTCTTGTTCCCCGTCCAAAAGCCACCGGACTCTCGGAAGGAGGCATCATTTGCTAAAGGAACGCACCAATAAACGGTGTAATAAGGTGCTATATAGCGCCCGACCCGGCACAGACTGACGCAGAGGCACGTGTAAAATCACAAAGATTTTTATTTTTCTTCAGCTGGAGGGCACGTCTTCCCCGTGAACCCCCCCAGCCACAACACAGTCCCAAAGCACTGAACACTGACCAACACACAATTCTCCACCTTGGCACCACCACTTCTCCCAGGCTGTGGAGTGGTGGTGGCTGGCCCCTTTTATAACCCACCCGGAAGTGGACCAGGTGCTTGACCACCTGGTCCCAATTGCACTTCCGGGTGGAGCTAAAGACTCGTCCAGCTGGGCTGTTGAATCCAGACAGCACCCCCTAGCGGCCACCCCAGCTCCCAACCAGGCTGTGGATGACTCCATCTGTCAAGGAGCCCTGTCGGAGGTTGGGGAATCACTATTGGCCAGGGAGGCTGCCTCCAAGCGTCCCAGAAGAGGTATTGAGTTGCTCATGGTTGCTCCCCCGGAACATATGCAGTAGGGGCGTCCAGGCCACCCGTCACAACGGACATTCCTAAATGGTGACCCACAGAGGAATATTTTCTTTTCTATTTTCTTGGCCTGTGACCCATGACAGGTGCTGTTTTTCTTTATTTTGCCTTGACATTAAACAGAACGACTCGGCTGGCACCCCAAATTATCATTCCTACACCCGGCCACACCGATTAAGCAAAAACATCACCTTTGTATGCTTCACTCTTATGGAAGAATATTTCTAAACAGACTAATTAATTAATAAATGCGCGCTAAAGAAATATATTTTGAAATGCGACAATGTATAAGTTATGAAGTAGAGAGATCCTAAGCACACGGTGTCTCAAAACTACTCAAAATGGGGAGGGGCGGGGGGAGAGAACTGTCAAACCCCGGCAAGTCATCAAAGAGGTAAACGTAGTACCTTTATAAGTAAAAGGTTTATTACTATACAAAAAGGACTTGAAACAGCGAAGCTCTGGAGAACACTAAAACCACAGAAGGCAATGCCTTTAAGATAGGCAATCTGAAAAGTGAACTGAGACTCAATGCAAAAATCCAATGAGTGGGTCGAAAAACACAGCAAGCGTCATCAAAATCCAGTAATTCACAATAATCAGTAGAGCAACATGCACAGGAGAACTCGAGCCCACCACAAGTGCATTCACAATGAACCGCAAGGGACTCAGCCATTATACAGGTTAGAGGAGCCCCATTGTGGTGATGGGCAAGGGGACTGGCCAGAAAACACAAGGACCATAGCAGAAGACACTTTGATATTTAGAACGCAAACTAGGGGGCTCTACTCACCAAACCCCCCCACCCACCCCCGCTACACACCAGCCACTTTGCGTCTCTGCCGCTCTCGTATGTGGAGTTCACTTTCACCAAACAACAAAACTTTGATTTCTCGCGGATATGCCTCTTCATTGGGAAAAAACATTACTTTTTCCTGATGGCAACTCGAATTAGACGATCTACAAGTCTCCGACTTAAAGTTTAAAGCCAAACAATACCTACATACTTCTGTCATATCACCTCTGTCCATATATTTGATCTCTTATGTGAATTTCCCCTTGGGATAATAAAGTATCTATCTATCTATCTATCTATCTATCTATCTATCTATCTATCTATCTATCTATCTATCTATCTATCTATCTATCTATCTATCTATCTATCTATCTATCTATCTATCTATCTTTTCGCTGTTTCATCATTTCACAGAGTAATAATTTCCATTTGTGAGCACTGATGTGATCTTTACTATCAGTTTTTTGAGACTTTCAAATTTTCGTACTTTCATTATCTCTAACCTGCTCTGCATATGTACCGTGTCAACGTTTTTGAACCTCTTTACGACGTTCTACTTTGTCTTCTACTCTTTGTCTTTTATTTCCGACCCCGCTTGGAGCTGAGAGCGCAGGAACTGTGTCTGACCATAGCATTCATACGAATGAGAAGTGAGTGGACTGTAAATAACCAACAAAGTTACCATAAAAGTCAACATAAATGAGATTACTGATCCCCAGCCAGGGGGGAATCCCAGTCTGAAACATGTCCGTTTACTGCACATTAAATCACATTCATCAAATATATCATGAAATATGTTTTATTGCTTTACATATTTATTGATTTAATTTTTCTGTTTGTTTGTTTGTTTCAGTGAGGCCTCTCCCAGCATGAAATACGACTTAAAATTAAAACTTTCAAGTGGGGAGGGCGGGATCTAACGAGTTACTGTGTTTTGATTGGTCACTTCATGGAGGCGCATGCTCAGAGTAGGACGCCAGCCCATTGCAGGCCCAAAGGGAAATATTCAACATTTTTACGCCACAGCACAGCATGGCAAAGGCATAGTAGGCACCTCCATGGGCAAATCTGGCATTCATTTTTTTATCTGCAGCAAACTATGGCCATTTGAGATGGTTAAGGTCACTGCCAATGCAAGTTAGATTCAGCAAGACATTGGAACGACTATGTGAAATGGGCATTTAACAGGGTCATTTTAATATTCTTTTAATTAGAACTTTATTATTTATCCCCAGAGGGAAACTTGGATTTTTACAGAAGCTGTTTGAATGAATAAATAAATAATTAGATATACACACCAGGATGACTACAAAGGAAGAAATCTTCAGACCTGGCAGTTCCAGTCCCAGTAAGGTGCTATACAGGCGTGTTGTTGTTGGTATTAAGGAGCCCAAGTCGTGTGTCTTTTAGAACATTAGAACATTAGAACACTCTAGACGAGAACCCTCCTGTGACTTGTACTCCACACATCAAGGCGCTATATAACCTGACATTCTGTTAGCCTTCTTAATGGCTTCTCAACACTGTCGGGAAGTCGATAGCTTAGAGTCCACTATGACTCCTAAATCCTTCTCATAAGGTGGACTCTCGATTTTCTGACCTTCCTTTGTGTATTCAGACCTCACATTTCTACTTCCTATATGTAATTCTTTACATTTACTGACATTAAATTTCATCGTCCACAAATCTGCCCAAGCCTGCCTGCTATCCAAGTCCTTCTGTGACGATATAACGGATTCCAAATTATCTGCTAATCCACCTATCTTGGTATCATCTGCAAAACTGCAAAGTGTGTCTTGTCACACTTCTGCTGAATGTTTCATTAGATGGAAGTCCTCAGTGTTGGTGTGCAGCATTGTTCGTAATGGCAGTCAGTTATGTAACATCGACAGCATAAAATATATGCCACAATAGCGTAGGAAGAGATAAACGTTTGAAACACTAATGATGGATTGATGCCCATTACAGGCAGATCATGCATCTCCAGTCACACCTGATGTCCCATTTGCAGATGTTTAACTCAGAGAGGGGATTGTCAGTTAGCTTTAAGCCGGCATGATGGTAAGTTACGTGAACCAAGGGCTTCAGTCTGACTTGGCAAACCCGGTGAAGCGTACTTAACACATTCCCCTGGGGGGCTCCGTTTCAGTTGAGATCACAGCTCAGTCACTAAAAGCAGAAGCTGGGCCGCCGGCAGATGACTGCATGCGGATCGAAGAGTCATTTGAGCTCCTCTGTCAGGGCAGAATGAACAGCATAGACAAACCCCCCCCCCCTACAGACACACCATTCACCACTGGCTAGGACTGCGATCCTCAGACACTTTGATGCCTCTGACGCCATGTGCTTCATAGACGGTAAAGGATCAGACATCAGAAAAAAGAGAGAGATCAGTGGGCTCAGGTGTGAGTGTGGGGGCAAGCGTCCCTCACAGCTGATGCTGTTAAAGTTGAGACAGACACTTCTACCGAGAGCTTCCTGTCAGCATGGGCTGCTTGAGACATTACGAAAGAGACGAGGTGGCCGTCACTGTGCCTGTAAGCAGGTGTGCATGGCCCATCCTGCTCCTGCATCCAGAGCCATGGTGAGTTGATAGAAACGCAGTCATTAAATCAGGGGCTTGTTGATTTATATTCAATTTTTTAGCTTTGTTACTTCTCTTTAGTGTTGCTCCAGGACCACCATAAAACCCCACTTCCTCCCACTCCCCTGCACCAATGTCGGTAAGGTATAAATCAAGGAAATGAAGAGCAGTGCCACATACTGTGACATGCGGCAGGGCATGGTGAAACGTGAAGCTTTTCAATGCAATTTTCCATCCATCCATTTTCCAACCCGCTGAATCCAAACACAGGGTCACGGAGGCCTGCTGGAGCCAATCCCAGCCAACACAGGGCACAAGGCAGGAAACAATCCTGGGCAGGGTGCCAACCCACCGCAGGACACACACAAACACACCCACACACCAAGCACACACTAGGGCCAATTTAAAATCAATTTTATTTCTGAAAAATTTGGAAGGTAGTATATATCCACGGTACTGGAGGTTTATGTAATTCTTCAGGTTCACACTTAACCTTATTGTGTTATTGTTTCATATTGTAGAGGTTAGGAGCAGGTGCTGATACAGCGCATTGCCGCACCCACCACATGACAGATCATCTTAGGATCCCCAGATTAGGACCCGAGTGCAGCCGTGTGACAGGTGACACCTCAGCACCACACCAGTTCAGAAGGAGTGGAACACTGGGAGGATTTTTATGGTGGCTGGAGTGCTGCCACCAACTCCCAAGTCTTCCCGGTAAGTTGGAGGGCCTACATGCAGGGCTGGATGCAGATTAACGTCATATGGAGCAATTGCAGGTTAAGGGCCTTGCTCAAGGACTCAACGAAGTAGAGTAACTTTTGGCATTTATGGGGTCTGAACCGGCAACCTTCCGATTGCCAGTGCAGAAAATGTCAGCTAATTAGCAGGTGTTCTATCGAACCAAGCAACCTAACGAAATGTTCTCCAAAGCTGTTCTTCGCACGCGCAGTATCCGTTTATTCTGAATCAAGTCAATAAATCCATTCACCCATTATCTTAACTACAGGGTCACGGGGATCTGCTGTAGCCAATCCCAGCCAACACAGGGTGCAAGGCAGGAAACAAACCCCGGGCAGGGCGCCAACCCACCGCAGGGCACACACACACCGTAGGGACAATTTAGGATGGCCAATGCACCTAACCTGCATGTCTTTGGACTGTGGGAGGAAACCCATGCAGACACGGGGAGAACATGCAAACTCCACGGAGGGAGGACCAGGGTGGCAAACCCAGGTCTCCTTACTACGAGGCAGCAGCGCTACCACTACGCCACCCAAGTCAATAAATAAGTTACGTAAATAAATAATTAAAGTAAATGACAGTGAGTGATTCCATAAAAAAATCGCCTGCTCATTTCAACGTTTTGGCTTTGAGACGTGTAAATATTTGCACGAGTAGCATATTTCGACAAGGCAGCACAAATTGTCCGAACGCCGGCTCGATTGGGTTGCAAAGAGCCGAGGAGAGAATTATCAAGAAGACTTACTAATGTGTCGCTAGTTAAGATGAGCTCGCTTCTGTTGGGACTTTGTCGGGTGATAAAGTTTATTTGTGTGTCCCTGGCGATTCAGGGGGAATATTAGAGTCGCGTGTATTAAATGAGATAAATAAAAAGGTAATTCAAGGAAATAATATGTATTAATCTTTTTATGTTGCTTTTGAAATTTACTGCTAATGTAAAGTGCCCCAAAAAATAAAATGCATTATTATTATTATTATTATAAATTATCATTACATTTTGAAAAAACTGCAACAATGTATACAAAAGATTAATTGATGGAGAGACTGGCGACAAAACGAGCTTTTCAAGTAAAGAATAAGCTATTTTGAAACGTGCTGTCTGGAAAGTAAAAAGAGCCATAAAAACAAGGAGCTTTTAAAATAACACCTTCAAAAGTCAAACGAAAAAGTAAGTACACCATGGAATTGGAATAAAACATTATGATGTTGCATTTCATGATAACTAGTCTTAGTGCCTGCGGTGGGTTGGCACCCTGCCCAGGATTGGTTCCTGCCTTGTGCCCTGTGTTGGCTGGGATTGGCTCCAGCAGACCCCCGTGACCCTGTGTTCGGATTCAGCGGGTTGGGAAATGGATGGATGGATGGATAGTCTTAGTGCTTAGTATTATCAGATATATTACACTTATTTTTTTATTTAATTTGTAAAGAAAAACATTGGCTGTGTTTGGCTTTAAAATTAACGTTATTTTAACACAGCTTTGCTTAACTATTAGCGGCCGTCATTATCTGCAGCAGACTCTAGAAGCAGCATTTCATTTGCATAGATGTGTGCAAAGGCTCATGGGTAACCCCAATGTATGTAAACATCTTCTACATTAAAAGGTGCACGTTGAATTTATTTGGGATTGTTTTTGAATCTAATCAGGTGAGTCCTGCTCAAGCTACAGGAGAGGACTTTAAGCAGTGGGATACTGAGTCTGAAAGGGGGTCCCACAGACCAGTGGTCCCCAAACTCGATCCTTGGGACCCACGGTGGCTGCAGGTTTTTGTTCCAAACACCTTCTGTTTTTCATTGAACTCTTAGGCTAATTAAGTGAATCATTATTTCCCAGTATCTGTGTTTTTAAGTCATTGTAGAAATTACAGACCAAGTTTGTTAGATTTTTATTAAAATACTAGACATTAAGCCTGTTACAAGAACGGGCGCTAGAACAGTAATTCATAAACATTAGTAGGAACAGTCTATATTAAATGGCATGGGACCTTTTACCTCATTAAATTTTTTCCGTAAAATGCCTGTAATTTTCTCTTACAGTAATACTGGCTTTGCAGTCCGTAATATGCGTTTAATTTTCTGTCACAACAGTGGGCAATCAGCAGATTCTCCCCAGCAACTGATGTAATGTGCACAAAAATAAATCCACTTTTAAAAGTCATCATATTGTAATATCATGAAAATTCATATATTTAGGAAAACCATTTCAACGACTGACACTTTACACTTTACAGGGCCAAGCTTCTTAATCGCAAATCTGACATCCTCAGAGTGAACACTTGCACAACAATGGGGAAGCTGGTCTCCGCGTCTCAGTACCCGATTGGCTTTTTTGTGTTTTATGTTTTAGGTCTTACCTCATTTACCGAAATCCGATTGGATCGGCCGCACGATATTTTATAGGTCCCGCCCTCTCTGTCTTGTGTGACGCGTCAGGCGGCCTTTGAAGCATCTGCTTTGAAAGCGTCGCACCGTGTCCCGCGCATGCGCACTTCACCAGAAGACACACACACGGACACTGGACGCACACAGGGGTTTTATTAAAGAGGATAATACGCAGTTACATGGAGAATATAAGAAGAGTGGTGGCTCAGAGGCTAGGGATCTGCACTGGTAATCGGAAGGTTGCCGGTTCGAATCCTATAAATGCCAAAAAAAGTGACTCTACACTGTTAGGCCCTTAAGCAAAGCCCTTAACCTGCAATTGCTGAGCGTAGTGAGAAAAGTGCTATATAAATGCAAAGAATTATTATTATATATTTTTAAGTTCTTAACAGTATTTTCAACCTAATTTTCACTCTGCTTTTGCAGGTGTTCCGGTTATTTATATATATATATATATATATATATATATATATATATATATATATATATATTAGCAAAATACCCGCGCTTCGCAGCGGAGAAGTAGTGTGTTAAAGAGGTTATGTAAACATATATATACATAAACATATATACTTATATATACATATCTACATATACACATATCTACATATATACATATATATATACATATACACATCCGCATATATATACATATATCAACATATATATACACATACATATACACACATACATACATACACACACACATATATAAATATATATATACACACACAGACACATATATATACATATACATATTTACATATCTACATATATATACACATATATACATATCTACATACATACACATATATCTATCTATCTATCTATCTACATATATATATATATATATATATATATATATCTCTATCTATCTATCTATATATCTCTATCTATCTATCTTCTCTATCTATCTATATATATATATATATATAACAATTTATATATATATATATCTATCTATTTATATATATATATATATATATATATACATATATATCTCTATCTATCTATCTATATATATACATCCCCGTGCTTTGCAGCGGCGAAGTACTGCTTTTAAATTTTTATTAAGAAGAAAACCTTTTTAAATTGAGTGAAAATATACCAATAAAAATTAGTTAAGGATCTGTTTTTTTGTGAAGCTGACTTCACACAGCCTCTCCGCTGTTTTATAAACGAACGTCATATAAGGTGTTCCTTTTTAGTTGCTTTGCCAACGGAAGCAGCCTTTTTATTTAATCCTGTTTTTACGATTGTTCTGTTTGTATATGACATTGTCAGTTCAGCACTCTGGTTGTAATATGAGCAAGCCGTGCAAGCTTACTGTTGAGAATGCAACGTATAGTTGTACAGGAGAAAAGCAATCTTGCCTCAAATCAATGGCAACCTTTTGTAGGTCTATGAAGTTAATTTAAACTTTAGGTTTACACGGTTCTTTGTTTCCGAAGTACCTGCACTCATGAATATGTCTGTATGCGTCAGTCGCTTCATATGTTCACGTGAGCCACTCTCTTGTGTGATGTTGCGATGTCCACAGCTTTATTTAATGTTAGCTAAGACTCGGCACTTAAACGTTTCTTGCTACAGCAATTTTAACTCCGTTACAAAGTGAACCAAAGTCTCGTTTATACCTCGTGTCTTCTCATTAAACTTGTAAGTCGCGAATATGGTATTGCAAACGGCAGCGGGAGCATTTCTATAAACTTAATTTAAACTTACGGTTTACACCGTGCTTTGTTTCCGCAGTAGCTGCACTTATGAATATGCTTGTATGCGTCACTCGCTCGCTTCTTATTGTTTCGCTGCCTTCTCAATTGTGTAATGAATGTTTTCTTCAGCGCTCTTTGGGGCTCTTCCTTGTTTTGTACGTACTGCGTTCACAGTCAGTTCACGTGATTACGTGGGTGGCGTGATGACGCGATACGCAACTCCGCCTCCCACGGCCATGGAGGTGCACTCTATTACAGTATATGGACAAAAAAGAGGTCCCAGTTATGATCATTACGCTTTGAATTTCGAAATGAAACCTGCGTAACTTTTGTAAGTAAGCTGTAAGGAGTGAGCCTGCCAAATTTCAGCCTTCCACCTACACGGGAAGTTGGAGAATTAGTGATGAGTGAGTCAGTCAGTCAGTCAGTGAGTGAGTGAGTGAATCAGTCAGTGAGGGCTTTGCCTTTTATTAGTATAGATATACAGTATATATATATATATATATATATATATATTTTTATATGTGAATTTCCCCTTGGGATTAATAAAGTATCTATCTATCTATCTATCTATCTATCTATCTATCTATCTATCTATCTATCTATCTATCTATCTATCTATCTATCTATCTATCTATCTATCTATCTATCTATCTATCTATCTATCTATTTAATTGATTATTTACTAATTAGTGGGTCTGACACTAAAGTCGTTTCTGCTTTCATCATCCCGGGTGTCTGCTGTGCTGGTTGTTAATTGTCACTATTAGGGTTAAATGGAAAAGGAAAAGGGGAAAATAATAGGGGCGGCATGGTGGCGCAGTAAGGAGACCAGGGTTCGCTTCCCGGGTCCTCCCTGTGTGGAGTTTGCATGTTCTCCCCGTGTCTGTGTTGGTTTCCTCCGGGCGCTCCGGTTTCCTCCCACAGTCCAAAGACATGCAGGTTAGGTGGATTGGCGATTCTAAATTGTCCCTAGTGTGTGCTTGGTGTGTGGGTGTGCTTGTGTGTGTCCTGCGGTGGGTTGGCACCCTGCCCGGGATTGGTTCTTGCGTTGTGCCCTGTGTTGACTGGGATTGGCTCCAGCAGACCCCCGTGACCCTGTGTTCGGATTCAGCGGGTTGGAAAATGGATGGATGGATGGATGGAAAATAATAGGAGAAACAACATAAGAGAGTTATTTCTACTTATTTATTTATTTCTACTTCAATCATATAGAAATATTTCTAAATGTCTTATAAATGTTAAAATCATGCACACTGTTATGTTTTTCTGAATGCACAATAAGAGAAGAGTAAAAAAGACCAGCTAATTAAATTAGATTAGCTGTTATCAATTATTATCACTGATTGTAAATCTGGTTGGAACAAAAACCTGCAGCCACAGGGGGTCCCCACTGCCACAGACCATGGGACACACAGCAGAGATCAAGGATATTCTGACTTGCTGTACCTTTAGTTTGCTTGGCCGTTTCAGGCTCCATGAGTTGTGTATTTTATTATTATTTTTGTTGGCTCTCGATTTGAGTGAAAACATTTAGATTTCAGTCGGGGATGAGCGTTTCTCCATATTCTCCCCTGTAAGATGTCTTACTGAAAATGTGAAAGCCTGCTGAAGCTTAAGTGCTTCATTTGGGCGTGTCATGGACTGCAACGAGGCCATACGACTAGCAATAAAATGAACAAGAGGGCTGTAAATATTTCATAACTGCATTTACCTTTTAGCCAGCAGCCACCCCACCGGCACTTCAGTACAGCTCATCCACCTGAAGGCTAAGCACGTTTGGGCCCAGGCCAGTAGGCAGATGGGAGACCAACCAGGAAACGTTTGGATTGCTGCTGGTGAGGTGGGCAGGGGGCTTTGCTCAGGGCCCCAACAGAGTAGAGTCACTTTGGGATTTGAACCAGCAACCTTCTGGTTACCAGTGCAGATCCCTACCTCAGAGCCGCCACTCCGCCCTTCGTATCGTTATAAACAAAAAAAAAACAAAGTCGCCCTAACCGAAACACTGCATGGCGCAATCTCCACGTTGCCGGCCCCTGGATGCCACAACAGGCCACACGAATTGCAAAAAAAAAAAATGAAGGCCTTAACTTTCCCAGACCTAAATAGCAACTCACATCACCAACGCGTATAAACACTCTGAGCGCCTCCGCCCTGCCAGCGCTGACCTCGTGCAATTGTTTTTCTCGCGGCTCAGGGTGGCGCTGCTCGCAGAGTGCAAGTCATCCGTTCCTCAGAATCACCGACCACATCCTCGTTTGCACTTCCTGAAGTTGCATCTCCCAGCCTCCCCTCTGAGGCAGAATGCAGGCATCGTGCCGTTGGCCATGAAAGGTAAGCGGAGACCCGTCGGGGCCTTCCTTAATTATCGTTCGGTTCTTGGTGGGGAGTGGGAGGGGGGACGCTGGGCCACTCACAGTTGGCGCCTCTGGGGTAACTCGAGGACACGCGACTGATTCTGTACTCTGTGGTCGCCAGTTAAAACGGTTTACACGGTTAAGCTTCAGGTCGGCTGCTGTCAACTTCAAGGCCTCTGCAGTGCCTTCGTAGTGGTGGTGGTGGTGGTGGGGTGGAGGGGAACTGGGAATGGGAGTTCAGCTCTCAAGGAGGTCCCTTGGCAGGTGGTCTCATCTGTTCAGAGGGGCATCAGAGGGTCAGATGCTCACTCAAGTCTCCTCCTTTTTGTTCACAGTGTTTGGTGGTTGGTGGCGCCTGTCACAGAGGATGATCCCCTTCTTCCCTGTCCTTCTCCTTTTCTTCTACTTATCCATGTCTAAAGTTGTGATGAGTGACCAGCATAAAGCCCAAGACCACAATGTGACTGATGTCCTCTTGGTCACCAGTACCTTGGGGGTAGGTGATGTCTCCAGTCATCTAGATGGGAAGGACTTCACCAGTGTTCCTGATGGAGGCGACCACCGCAGTGAAATACCTGGAACTGGTATATCTGAGAGCACTAGCAGTCAGCCACCAACCAGTGCCCCAGATGATAAAGGCCTGACTACTACCCAGGTGGACACCACTGCCCGAGGTGTGTCAAGTCTGTCGATAGACACTGGTGTGCCACAAGGGTCTCTGCCTACCAGCAAATGGCCTGACAGTAGTGGTGTACCAAATGGAGGAGATCTCATCACTACTCAGCCCAGCACAGGGGACTCCACAATTGCTACTGCCATTGGGGCATCACATGGAGATCCTGTCACCAGTTACCAATTTGTCACCAGCATCTTCGGTGTTTCAGCAGGGAGTGACATCTCCAAGGTCACAGGAGGGTATGACCTCACCAGTAACCAGCAAGTCTTTGGGGACCTACATGGGAAGGATGTCACAACATTTCAAGATGGACTCGGTCTTTCCAGCAGCCAGCCTATCACCTTTGACCCCAATGGGGGTGACCTAACCAGCAACCAGCTTGTTACCACTGTCCCAGATGGAGGTGACCTCATAAGTAGCCAGCCTGACCCCACTGTTTGGAGTGGGCCTGACCTCACCACTGTCCAAGATGGCAGTAACATCTCCATTGTCCCAGCAGGAGGAGACCTCATCAGTAGCCAGCCAACCGAGACTGGTGTAACAGATGGCATCAACCTCACCACTGATACCAGTGCCCTATATGGTGATGAGTTTATTACTGCCCAGCCTGTCACCACTGTCCAATATGACACTGAGCTGACCAGAACCCAGTCTGATACCAGTGTGTGGGCTGGACCTGACCTCACCAGTCCCAGTGAGCCAAGCAATCAGCCTGGCACCAGTGTTTGGAACAGGTTTCAGCAAACCATTGATCACATGACCAATGCTATGGAAGACACCACCAGGTGGAGCCTCTCAACCAGAAGACCCTCAATCCCACCTACAAATGACTCCTGCGGCAGAGGTCTGGATGGGATGGACCTCCACCGTGGCCTCCGACGCCCCTGTCTGATCATCCTGGCCATTCTGGGGTTGGTTATTTGCATATTCATGAGCACCACTGTGTTCCTGGGCACCAAGCTGTTAATGCGAAGAGCTCCTCGGCCCATCAGAAAGCCCGTCCAAAACGGGACTCTCGAGCGACCACCCAGCCGGTCCAAGAGGTCAACGGAGGAGAATGAGGACACCTTCTGGATGCAGCCCAGGGTCACCATGGAAGAAATCACCGAATTCTGGTATGCTAACAGTGTGCAGCTCAGGGATATGCAGGGGAACAGCTGACACCGAATGGACTGCTCGGCCAGTGGACTCAATCAGACAGGACTGAAGGGAAATGTGGGAGGGACGAGGAGAGAAAAAAAAAAGTGCGTGAGAGATGAGCAGAGGGGGCCAAGCCGGATCACACAGGGTGCATTCACACACAGCCAACTCGCCAGCACAGCGCACCCGTGGAGTACACACATGGCAGACATCTGCACACGGCTGCACTCAAAGGTACGTGCATCACACAAACACACCGTCGCACCAGTGTGTGCCAAACCCTGCCCATCTTACAGCCCTCATTACTCAGAGATTAAGCAAGCATTTCCTCACCCACCTCCTCGCCGTGGATAACCTCAGGTTACCCCTGCGCTGGCATCTAGAGAGGGCCTTACGAAATGGAGCGGCCGGCGGACCAAAACTGGACAGGAAATGGGGGGTTTAGAGAGGATGGGGTCCTGATGTGTTTAGGGGGGCTCAGACGGTGTTTATGAAATGGCCTTGTTGGAGTGAGAGGGCCTCATTTTTATTGATTGTAAATTCATCTTGATTGAGGAAGAGAATAAGAGAAGGTGGAGGGGGGTGAAGAGAGAAGAGGAAATGCAAAGAGAGACGACAAGGCGGAGGTGAGAAAGAAAGAAAGAAAGAAAGAAAGAGAAAGAAAGAAAGAAAGAAAAAACCCTATACACCGTAATGCCATAATTATAGTGCCTTTCATATAAAGTTTAATTTATATTCATGAAAACCAAGCATCTAATCATCGTCAGGCTCATTTAGTTAAGCAGAGGCTGGAGCCTACTGAAGCTGCACCAGGTGCTAGGCAGGAGCCAGTGTTGGGTGGGGCTGTTGTTCAGTGTGTGCATTTATAATAAAATACATCATTAAAGAAAGCAAAAAAAGAATTGAAAACAAATAAATCCTAACTCCAGATTTATAGAGTGCTTTCATTCCAAAGTATATCATATATGCATGAAAAAATAAATATGCATTTATTATTGGACTTGTTTAGTTTAATTGGAGTCTAATGGAGCAGCACCAAACACTAGGCAGGGACCAGTCTTGGATGGCTTATTGTACAGTGAGGTGTTTATTGTAAAATACCAAGAAAGAAAGAAAGAAAGAAAGAAAACCCTATACATTGTAATACCATAATTATAGTGCCTTTCATATAAAGTTTAATTTATATTTATGAAAACCAAGCATCCAATCATCGTCAGGCTCATTTAGTTTAAGCAGAGGATGGAGCCATATTGAGTACAAGGCAGTAACCAATCTGGGACAAAGTAGATGGCACAGCCATTTATTATAAAATATAACAAACAAAAGAAAGAAAGAAAGAAAGAAAAACAAACTTCCATCCATTTATGAGCAGACTCATTTAGTTAAGCAGAGGCTGGAGCCTACTGAAGCTGCACCATGTGCTAGGCAGGAGCCACTGCTGGGTGGGGCTGTTGTTCAGTGTGTGCATTTATAATAAAATACATCATTAAAGAAAGCAAAAAAACAATTGAAAACTCATAAATCCTAACTCCAGATTTATAGAGTGCTTTCATTCCAAAGTATATGATATTATACATGCATGAAAAAATAAGTGTGCATTTATTATTGGACTTATTTCATTTAATTGGAGTCTACTGGAGCAGCACCAAACACTAGGCAGGGACCAGTCTTGGATGCCTTATTATACAGTGAGGAGTTTATTGTAAAATACAAAGAAAGAAAGATTGAAAGAAAGAAAGAAGGGGAGCATTTCAGTTTTCATTTCAGCTAGGACGCTGGGCATGTGAGGTAGGCACTGTTTCCGCTGGCGTGCCTTCTCTATGGGGTTGGCACAGGTCCGGCTATAGCTTTTTGGCTGCCCTAGGTGAAGCTGTAAAATGGCACCTGCTACCCCCTTTACTTTGAAGGGAACCATCACTGCTAGACCTGTACATAGCAACCTGGAGACACGAGAGAGGAGCCAGAACTGGGAAGAGTGGGGGGACTGGATGTAAAACAATTGATTTCTATAGCAATGTTCTGTTTACAAGAACAATCCGTACTTGAGGAGTGTCATTTCAGAAAAATGTAGGAACTGGGCTGTATTAGTAGGCTTTATTTATTTAGGTATTTATTTATTGCCATTTAAAGTTTGCATTGCATAATCATATTATTTCAACTCTAATTATGCTGTGCAGCTCTTAATTTTAACCTACCAGGTATCTCATGGTAGTTACAACCTTACCAAGTGTACTAAGGACACACACGAGAGAATTAAATGTTGGGGAGTCAACTGACAACCCAGTGTCATTTTGAGAAAGACTAACAAGTGCACAAGGGTGTAAAAAGTTCCAGCAAGCATGGCACAAAGATCAATAACATGAGCGAGTGAGAGACTGGTGAGCAGCCTGGTCTCCTGGTTCAGTCCAAATGCCCCCTTTCCAGTCGACGTGTATCTGTGATCCTGAAGGGGGCGGGGATTGAAAGAGGAAGCAGAAGTGACATCAGGGCTCCTCCAGTCACTGAGCTTCTAAACTGTGGACTGAGAAGAAGAGTGTGTTAATGTACGTTTTCAGATGCTTGAAGGTGACTCCCAAACGCTTGTGCTTGGCACAAGGTAGCTCCATAAACATATACACTTCATTTAGACACTGAAATCAACTGACACGATTAATGTAACAATAAATGGAAATGAAATTTAAGGTTAATGATTATGCTTAAAACATTTCTCACGTGCCATGGGAAAAACCTCGTAAACTGCCATTTTTTTCAAAATTTAGTTTTTTTTTTAGTTTTTGGAGTTCGGTCTTTCCTGATGTTAGAAGGTAGTGGTGATGGCCAAATATCTCTTCATTCGGTCATAGCACGACAGAAGACGCTCATATGGACACCGTATTTTATATACTGGAAGACAAAGACCTAGGAACAGGGAAGACCGCCTACCAATGAAAACGTCGGATTACGATCACGTGACTTAAACTACGACTGCGTGATTTACATGGCAGATGTTGATGATTCAATGACATTGTGTACGTGAAGCTCAGGAAAAATCAAATCTAGAGATGGTTAATTATAGGGGGCGACATCATTGTCTCAATTTGCCTGAAAACTGGAAAGAGGTTTTTCCATAGTTGGTGAGATTCCTCCATGTTTCCTGTGTACCCCATTCTCGCGAACATATGCAAATAATGCAATCTAACTGTCCAATCAATGCACGAGCTCAGACAGTGTCTGCAGTGATAGGTGGTCTTTAGGTGGTCAAGAGCAAAAAGTCATAGGTGGTGGTAAGCGGCAGAGAACGATATTTGCCAAGTATTAGCTCCGTTTTTAAAGTAAGCCCATTTGGGAGATGCAAGAGCGGCATTTGGGGGTGGCAAGTGGGGCGAGCGCCCCAGGCCCCGCTTTTGAGGTCCGCGTGTCCCGTTATATGCTCCTAAAGTCCGCGTGTTATCTTGCAAAAATTTAGCTGAATACTGCAATGAGAAAATCCAGTGTACGTTAACATTATTTTTTATTAAATTCGTGTGCAAGTTTATACAGTCCACACATACCGGTAACAGCGTTTGACGTAACCGGCCCAACATGGGGTTGGTCAGCCCTAAGGCCGCCTCTCAGGAGATGATTGTAGTTTGAATGAAATCAGCCTTTAGTAAAACAGTCAAGAGTCGCAGTCCTGTTACGGTTTTGGTCATTTAATAGAACTTTGTAGTGTAGGAATAAACTTGGCTTGAAGAGCAGACATATCCAGGCCCAAGGGTTGGACCCAAGGCACTAGATAATCATGAGGAAGCAGCATGAACCACTGTGCCAAATATCATTTTAATATTGTAACACAATTCGTGCAAAACCGCTCCATGTCAAATATAGACAAGCTTTACATTATATACTGTAGCTCACTTCAACAGCAAGGCCATTCTTGGGTGAAGAGACACAGCAGAAGTGGCTTACAAGTCTACTGTCCAGGTGACAGCCCAAATACATAACTTGATGGCAGAGAAGAATCAGGGGGTCGAACCCATAACCATCAGAAGCATCCCAGCATGTCGGAGAGGAGGCCAAACACTTGCATTTATAATCAGGTAATTAATCAACGTTAAAGCCCAATATAAGTAAACTTTATTGGTGCCCCTTCAAATCCCAGCCTGCTCACTGTCTCAGTCTCGATGTTCACCGCAGGCTTCCTCTCAATCCAAAGGGCGTGCCGGTTGGGTTAATTGGAGGCTCTCGGCTGTTTGTCAGCCTGCGCTGTGATGGACAGACATCAAGTCCAAGGTGTCAATTATAAGAGGCAGAAAACGGACCCTTAGAGAAATGAAGCCCCTCTCGATGGACTGTTCTAGAACATTCCATTGAAAACAGAGAGGCACAATGTCTTTTTGTTAAAACCGATTGGTTATTTATATTCATTTCTACTGTGTATATGTTTTCTTTTTGAATCAGTATAGCGTATGTCTTAAGATTTCATTAAATGCTAATTTGTACTCTGCTTTTTGAGTTTCTTTTGTTATGCAGCAAATAAGCCAAAATAAAGCAAATAAATGAGAAATGGTACGCACCAATATGAAGCATATGCATATATTAATTGTATTTATTATCAATTTTCATTTTTAATGTGTACACTACAGCAGGCGTATTTGTAATATTAATTTTAAACCTGCCATCCCTTCATTTTCAGAGCCCACTTATTCCAGTTGCAGGACCATAAGGAGCCTGGGCTCATCCCAGCAGCCTTAGGCGCAATTCAGTGCACTGTATTTTTGTCTGGCGCCCTTCACTGAGCTCTGTGACAAGTTCAGAGGTTAATGTAAATACAAATGTTACAAAAATTACTACTTACATTATGAGGACTGTGGCAAGAGGCTGGGGGGTGGTACCCAGCTGGGACGCCCAGAAGGAACGGAAGAGGGACTACGTCTCCTCCGGACCACGAGAGGGCAGCCGCCCTGGATGGTATGGGGACCACGGGAACAGAGCTTGGAAGCTCAACCCTGTAGGGGCCCGTGGTCACCACCAGGGGGCGCCTGATGCCTGAAGAGCCCTGGTCCTCAGCACTTCGGCCACACCCGGAAGTGCTGGGGGGACGAAGACCAGGGACACCCGGAGTGCTTCCGGGTGTGCAACCGGTACTTCTGCCACAACAGGAAGGGCTGGCGGAAGCTAATCGGGAGGCACCTGGAGCATGTCCGGGCGAGCTTAAAAGGGGCCGCCTCCCTCCATTCGATGGCTGGAATCGGGTGGAAGAGGATGGAGCTCGGAGGGAAGGAGTGCAGGCGGTCAGGAGAAGGAAAAGGCATTGGATAAGAGGCCTGGACTGAGGGTGTTTGATACGGGAGTATTGGGTTGTGTGCACTGTAAATATTGTACATAATGATTAAACATGTGTTGGTTGGAGAACCATCAGTGTCCACCTGTCTGTGTCTGGGCCAGCTTCCACAGGACACATAAAGAGTTGTTCAAACAAATACAGTAGGTGGTGTCTGAAACGCAACAACATCTGTTCATTAACATTACTACTGGACTATGGCCATTTGACAGTGGAAGACAAGAAAAGGAAAAACTCAGTCAGTAGCATCCCTGGAGAAAATGAATCTCCAGGGGGGTCCAACAGTTAGTTATATGGAACAGACAAAGTCAAAGACGCCGTCACAGTCCTGGAGACCTCGCACCCTTCCCTGGTCACCCTACTGTATAAGTCTGTGCTGCCTATCTAATCCGATGACAGAATCTTACCATCTGTTGGTTCCCATGCTCCCAGTATCTCAGATGTCTTTCTGTGGGCATAAAATCAGCTTGGAACAAAGCAGCGACCAACCTTGGATGGGATGCCAGCCTGACATGGGGATAATTTCTATCTATCTATCTATCTATCTATCTATCTATCTATCTATCTATCTATCTATCTATCTATCTATCTATCTATCTATCTATCTATCTATCTATCTATTATATAGTGACTTACACTCTATCTATCTATCTATCTATCTATCTATCTATCTATCTATCTATCTATCTATCTAATCCTGCCTACTATACCAAATTCTATCTATCTATCTATCTATCTATCTATCTATCTATCTATCTATCTATCTATCTATCTATCTATCTATCTATCTATCTATCTATCTATCTATCTATCTATCTTATAGTGCCTTTCACGTCCATCTGTCTGTTTATCTTTTGCTATGGCTGTCATTCCATCTCTCCATTTACTTTTAAGTTAATGACACACTATGCCACCAGTTTCTTCAGAAGTCGTCCACCTGAAGCTAAGCACATCTGAGACCCGCCAATACTTGGATGGGAGTCCAACCAGGAAGAGCTTGTGTTGTTGGTGAGCCCAGGACAGGTGCTTACCCTGAGGTCTGGATGTGGATCCCAATGCCCAGTGCAGTGACGACGACACTTTGCTGTATATCCTATGCTGTTCATCAGATGAGACGTAAAGTTGAGGTCCTGACTCTCTGCCGTGGTAAAAGATACCTGAGTATCCTTCATAAAGAGATGCCCACCATGACCTAGTCGTTCTGGACCCCTAATCATCCCATCTGTATTTGGCTGTCTCTTACCTCTTTACCACCGAATAGTTAACGTGTGGTGAGCAGACTGGCACAAAATGGCTGCCATCACCTCATCCAGGTGGATGCTGCCTATTACTGGTGGTTGAGGTGGCCCCCCACTCACTATGCAGAGAGCTTTGAGAAGTGAAAAAGGCGCTATACAAATTAATGTTGCTTATGAAGTGGTCTCATTTCCCAAGTAAAATGCATTCACTTTGATTTCTTTAACACGATGACAGTGCAGTTTAGAGTTCTAAATGACAGTCAAGTTAATTTTGACAAGTGGAGCCCAACCTTCAAACTAATAATTATACTCATGAGATGATAACAAAAGGATTTTACAACAATAGATGAAAGCAGTTTGCTTGAAGGGACTTGTAACCTTTGGAGGCTCGTCTCATTTCTGCTCTCATGAAAGTGCCCCGCTGCTTACGCTCTGACATTTCCATTTGCATGACTGACTGACTGACTGACTGATTGCTTGTTTTATTCATTCATTCTATTTTTACACCCTGTACGTCCATTGGCTGAACTCCCGTTTCAGGTTGTGAAGAGTGAACTTCACTGGGACGGGGGTGCCATTCTGTCACAGGGCTCACACTCCGGTCAGTGCTTTGAGTCCTGGGCACTCCCTGTTAAAGTAAAAACCTCGGAGATAAAGTTGACTGGCATAGCATTTTTGGCTTAATGGGTGGAGCCCTAAGCCAAAATCGGTTAATAATAGGCATGTGGCTATAACTGTATGTAGGTAGGGGGAGAAGCAGAAGGAAAATAAAGCAAGTAAAGAGATACTGAAAGGAGAACTACACGAGAAAGAAGAAGTGAGCTTGGTTTTCTCAGCCTGTCGTTCTGATAGCAAAAAACAAGAAATGTGAGATCCAAACAGCTGACTGTACTTGACAGTAAAGGGGCAAGCCAAGTGGCGCGACGGCTCTTAGGGCCAGCTGAACGCTAATAGACCTAAGCTGGCAGACATGGTGGTGGTGGTGGTGATGGAGAGTCACACGATTTCATTAACCTGACCTTGCAGGATGCTGTTGGTGGCAGTGCCGTGACTCACTTTCAACGACACACATTTTTCCAGGCCCTCACAAAACCACAGAGCCGAAGGGAGGAGTTGAAAGTTTCGATTCAGCTCTTCGGTGGCAAAGCATGTGAGCCCTCCAAAGAAACCGCTGCACACGGATGGGCACAAAAAACCGACTGGCACCTGACCCCGAGTTACCGACACCATAGGTGCCAACTGCCCTACCAGGATAGGTTTTTAAATGGGACGGGGAGGAGGAAGGGGTCTGTCACACATTCCCGGCAGCTTGTACTCCCCACACGAGCAGTGCCCCCTCCACTCACTCCTGGGGGCTCACTCTGACCAGTGACGCCCCGCTCCTCCTGTGCCGTCAGCCCGTTACTTCCTCTGCAGTTGTGTTCTTTTCATGCTAATCAACAGGAAGCGTGCACTCACCACAACAGCACAGAGCAGGACGCACACTCGAGTTGGAGCTACCGAGGGAGACGGTCACAGCGCCAGCACGGAGGTGGCACTCGAAGACTCAAGGAGCCCAGTGGGATGACTTACTGCTAGTCTGGTGAGTGTGGTATACAATCTGTGGCTTTCTCATCCTCCTGTGCCCCCCTACTCATCCCAGCAAGCCTGTCTTCGGGGTCGTGTGCTGTCAGACGCATTGTCTGCCACTTGGGTTCTGAGGGGGCAACGGTCCATGATGGCGACACACAGGACACTGATTCACCAGCAGTGCAGAGCATGGTGTGTTACTGCACTAAATGGCGGCATGTATCCATACAGAAGACCTGGCGCTGCAAATTTGGACATCCAGAGCAGGTCTACCTCTGCTGCTTCAATTGGGTGTGGGCAAAATTTCACTTGCAGCTTGGCACAGCGCCTGGGTAGGAGGACATGTGGCAGGCAATCAGAGGCTTCGACTTATATCATTAAAAGGAAGCCCAGTTCTGAAGCTCTAAATCTCAAAATGTGGGACAAGAAGGACACAGAGACGTAGCGCTGTGGACTTCTGGGGTTCTGAAACACTTGCAAAGATCTGGGAGGCGTAGGGGTCTGAATTCAAATCCCGTGGAGTCTGCATCTTCTCTCTGTTGGTTTTCTGCAAGATGTCTTCCCACATGTTCACTGGGCCTCTCTAAGCTGGCCCAGTCTGGGAGTGTTCTGTAGGACCTGACTGAGCAAGTTCAGAAAGCAAATGGATGGAGAGATGGAAGGATGAATGGCTGGATGAGTTCACAAAATAGATGGCTTGGATGGATGGCGATTTAAAGCCTACCAAATAGGATGGATGTGGCAGTGTGTGAAAATGCAGTAGTGTTGGCTCGCTGGTTAGCACCTTTGCCTCAACACGTTGGCCTCAAATTCCGGCCCACGCAAACTCTGATGCAAAGATCAAAAAATTAGTTAAGGAACAGTTACATATACGACCTCTCATGTCAAAAGTGATGTGCTCATGTTTAAAAATGATCACTTGTTGATGCAATGATGATCTGCAATGTCTGCGGTGGGCTGGCGCCCTGCCCGGGGTTTGTTTCCTGCCTTGCGCCCTGTGTTAGCTGGGATTGGCTCCAGCATACCCCTGTGACCCTGTAGTTAGGATATAGCGGGTTGGATAATGGATGGATGGATGATCTGCAATGTGCAGCAGGAATGTGGAGTTAAAGTCATTTCTACATGTGGCTAGATTTTTGTACAGATGTAGTGAGATATCTCTGTGATGCTGCAACATTGTTGTGCTTCACTAAGGTTAAATTTCATTCAATTTGTAATTACTGGATAGCATGTTGGGCTCATATTTTAATAGGAATGGAGTTAAAACAGCTTTCAATGGAAGGACCACTGAAGAACAAAGGCATCATCTGGAAAAATGTTTGCATTTCAATATCATTATTATATATAGCACTAGACTTAGAGCACTAGCACAAGTTCACAGGTAGATTACAAACTGATAATTACATACTGCATACACATAACGGGAGAGGCCAGTGTAAACACTCAGTAACACAAAGAAGATCCAAACTGATTGACGTAAATGGAGACAAACATCATCTATTAAAATTATCAAGGAGATAAGGCTAGGTGACGATAGATAGATAGATAGATAGATAGATAGATAGATAGATAGATAGATAGATAGATAGATAGATAGATAGATAGATAGATAGATAGATAGAATTTGGTATAGTAGGCAGGATTAAATAGAAGTTGGTATAGTAGGCAGGATTAGATAGATAGATAGATAGATAGATAGATAGATAGATAGATAGATAGATAGATAGATAGATAGATAGATAGATAGATAGATAGATAGATAGATTGAATTTGGTAAAGTAGACAGGATTAGATATATATATTATACTCTACTATATTATGTATTACAATACAAATCTGTACTATACAGTTTCATATCATACTATACTTTACAATACTATAATATGCCATACTTTGTTATACTAGAGAATCCATCCATCCATCCATCCATTTTCTAACCCACTGAATCCGAACACAAGGTCATGGGTGTCTGCTAGAGCCAATCCCAGCCAACACAGGGCATAAGGCAGGAACCAATCCCAGGCAGGGTGCCAACCCACCACAGATACTAGAGAATACAATACAATAACATGCTGTATCATAGAGGACGCGGATTGGCTGAGATCCTGGCCATCACAGATGGTGTACTTTTACCTGGCCGGGAGGTCATGAATGGACAAATGCACATCCAAGCTATTCCATTTCCCAGTCGGGAGGATAACAGAGTGGAAGAGAGGGATGGCTGCCTCTCAGGGCTGAGTATTCCCCAGTACACTGGGTGGCAGTGTTTGATAGACACCCCTAAATATGACTCCCTATTCTCGAGGATTAACATGAACAAGAAGGGGGTCTTGATATAGTCAAGGTTATGCTGGACATCGATGTGACGTGTAAGACATGGCCCAGGTAGCCATGAGACAAAATGAGGAAGGGCTGCAACACTTGCTTGGATCATTTCAAGTGGACATGTGGTAAACTGGAGCAGGTAAAATCCCCAAACTGACCAATATTTAAGAAGATGTGTGGCATAAAATGAAGAGAGGCCAGTTGGTCACTCGCCATTAGACTTTTACAAGGGCACAGTAGAGTACAAGCCTTTTGTTTGTGTTGTCCTGCTATCAACTGTTTTAGGTATACTGGCGAGGAAGAGTTTAATTGTAACTGGGCACACATGACAATGCCCTTGAAACCTGACCTGACCAATACGGGTGTACTCTCCATCCTAAATCCAGGGGCCCAAGTGAGGCTTCCCAACTCGAGATGCTTTGCATTTTGGATATTTCTCCCCAGTGACACTCTGGGGGCTCCTGTGGGTAGGACCGAGTATACGGTACACTAGTGAGGTCACAATGGAGAGAGCCCACTGCGGAGAGAAAACACCACTGCAGTCAGAAGCCCACCAGGATGGCTGTAACTAACTATGCTGAATCTAGATGCTTAAGTACGCGTCCAGCAGCTCCGAGCGAACACGTGAAGTTATACGGAGTGCCGCCCCCCTTCAATGACTTGATGCTGACATGTGTATGATCTTCAGGATTAGCTCACATTGGGGAAGGGCGAGTGTAGCAAGGCTGAAATGGAAGACGGGCCGCTGTGAAGAGTCGACACCCTCGCAGTCAGAAGTATTGGATTGGTCAGTAGAGGGGAGGTAGGTGGACCTCCTTTAGCTCAGCTGGTCTAGACCGCCATAGGGTATAGTCTAAATTCAGAAGCCTGAGTTCGCAGCCAACCGCTCTGTGTCAGGATGTGCAATCAAGAGAGGTGTGACCCGGAGGAAATTCTGAGCCAATGAAATATGGGGGCTCTGATGGGATTCACTCTGTCAGGGAGGGGAGAGTGTGGTGAAAGAGGCAAGATTAGGGTGGCTGCAGTGGAGGGAGTCCACTGTGACAAAAAGACAGAATCACAGACTGAAACCTGATTGGTCACTAATAATAACAATAACAATAATAAAAATAATAATAATAATTCCTTATATTTATTTAGTGTATTTTCTCACTACTCAAAATGCTTCAGTGACTGGGGAGCCACTTCAACCACCACTAATGTGTAGCATCCACCTGGATGAAGTGACAGCAGCCATCTTTACGCCTGTATGCTCACCACAAATTAGCTGTTAGGTGATAAAGTGGTGAGAGAGAGAGAGTCATTTAGAGACAGCGGATGATTGGGGGGGGGGGGGGGGGGGGGGGGCAGAATGACAAGGCCGTGGTGGGCAATTTAGCCTGGACATCAGGATACACCCTACTATGTACGAAGGATGCCCAAGGATCTTTTATGGCCACCGAGAGTCAGGACCTCGGTTTTACATCTCACCTGAAGATCAGCAATGCAAGGGTGGGCATTGGGATCCACACACAGACCACAGGGTAAGCAACCCCCTGCTGGCCTCACCAACACCACTTCCAGTAGCAACCCAAGCTTTTCTGGCCAGGCCAGAACATGCTTAGCTTCAGGTGGGTGGCTTTTCTGGCCAGGCCAGAACATGCTTAGCTTCAGGTGGGTGACCTGTTCTGAAGGACCTCCTTTAGCTCAGCTGGTTTAGATGGCTATAGGGTATAGTCTAGTATGCTCTGCACTCTGAATTGAGAAGCACAGCAGCTATAAGTGTGGTTGGGAATCTTAGAGTAAACTTCTCACTGGTGGAATTTGGGGGCTTGTGTGGGATTCTCTCAGGTGGAAGGAGGGTGAGCATATCAAGGCTGGAATTGAGAGGCAAAAGAAAAGAAACTCTTGGAGTCAGAAGCCTGATAGGTCACATTGAGGGTCCTCCTTTAGCTCAACTGACTAAAATGACTTTACAGTGTAGTGAAGTACTGAATATTCTGAATCCAGAAGCCCAAGTTTATGTCCAGCAGCTCTGAATTTAAATGTGCAACCAAGATAGGGCGGTTTCCAAGGTAAAATCCTTGCCGGTGACTCTTGGTGGCTCGTGTGGGATTCACTCAGGTGGGAGGACTTGAGTATAGTAAGGTTGAAATTGAGAGAGCAGGCAGTGAAAAGTAAATGGTCTCAGTGTCAGAGGCCTGACTCGTCACTTTCTTGGGAGAGGGGTCCTCCTCAAGCTTAATTGGCTAAGATGGTTGGGTTCTGCTCTCTGAATCCAGCGACCCAAATTAAGGTCCAGTGGCTCTGAAAGGTGCACTGGCTGTGTGAATTTCTCATCAGTGACAGCGGTCAAATGCACTGTATGACAGGTCAATCAAGACAGGGAAGGTGAAAATGAACTGGCATGCAGGATGGACAGGAGACCCACCGTGTGAAATGATCTAGTAGGAGAAGTCAGGAGGACAGTACTGACCTCATTAACTCTTCTCTCTTGCCTTCCTGCAGGTCTCTTACAAACAGGAAGTACATGAAGCTCCTTCCCTTGTTGCAATCAGAGTGTGAGATCTCAGTGTTCTAGAGGTCAGACCAGCTTCACCCCCCACCCCCCACCACCACCAGGATGAAGCTCCTCTGCTGCCTGCTACTGGTCACTCGAGTGGTTTTTGCTCAGAACACTACCGAACATGCGAACAGCCACTCAGAGTCAGCCACTCACAACGGCCTCAGCGGTCACAATAATATACCCAATTTAAGTGATACCCAAACTACAGGAATCTTTAAAGGGGAAGTTCAAACAAGGAGAGAACCAGAAAGAAAAACGGAGGCAGAGATAGCTCCGAAGGTTTCGACGTTCAATACTACCCCAGTGTCAATCACAGAAGAAAAGATGGTGGAAACAACAAGCAAGGTCTCCACTACGGCTGATCCGTCAACCATGGGACGTGCAACGGATAAAGTAGAAGAGACCAATATCATCACAAAACCTTACTCCACACATTCTGCACCCTCGAGTAACTCACTGTTGGGTCTATCAGCCACTAGAAGAACCACCAAAAGTGAATCCAGTACAAATGCCCCAGTAGGAACATCCAGACCTTCTTCCGTGGACTCTACAACCTTGACTAAGTCAATGCTGGTACTACCAACCACTAGAGTGCCCACCAAAAGTACATCAAGTAAACAGGTCACCAGCAAGCCTCTGCAAACAACTCCATTGAAATTGTCACTGTCCACTTCTACCACTGTCAGCACTACCCTACTCAGTTCATCTGGGGCACCCATCATGGAAGGAGAAGGTGAAGAGAAACTTAGCACTCCATCCATGATATTGACCAGCTTTTCTTTGATGGCATTCACCACTGTCAAAAATGACACAGAAAAATCTAGCAGCAACTTGACATGGATTGTTATCTTTCTTGTCATAGCCTTGCTTATTTCACTCTGTATTGTATTAACTTTCTGCATCAGCTGCAAGAAGAGGCAAAGGTCCAAGACCCTCAACTCAAGCCTGATCAAGAAGAAAAAGAAGGGTAAGGAGGAAGATGCCTGGGCTGGTCCCATGCCACTTAAGGAGGATAACGTCACAGTTGAAGATGAGGGTGGAGTCAGCGACAAGGCCCCTGATGCAGTGAACAAGCGGACCTCCCTCTCCACCTTCTTTGGGAAGCGCAAGTCCCGGCAGGCGTCAGTCATTCTGGAATCGGTCAACATCCAAGAAATGAAGGACTTGAGCAAAAAGGAAGAAGACAACCTGAGCCAGCCTCTCTTGAGCCCACATTCGAATGGCCTTCCTTCAATGGCGGAAAAACCAAATGGTACCACCACTTCCTCCTCTCCCCCAGAAGAAAATGGGTGTGTCACCCACGCCAAGGAAGGACCGCTAAGCAATAACGTTCAGCCGACACCAACCTCTGCTGACCCACCAAAACCTGAAGCAGAGACAAATGGTGGGACCGACTTGCCTCCTCCTCCATCAGCAGAGGATGTCATCTTGAAGACTTCTTTGTAAGGCTCAGAGTGGAAGATGATGCCACGATGGTGGTACTGCTAAAACGTGTATGGTCTTTCACCTTGTTCTCCAGGAGTTGTGAGTTACCACTTGACTCAGGTCATTCCATGATGGTTCCAAAACGTGAACGCTAAAATATCCACTTAACTGAAACCCCACTTCACCCCACCATAAAAGCTGGCATCTGAGGACAGCATATTTGGGGGATTATGTGCATTTGGACGACTATCTGGATAATATGAATGTTGAGCAACGTGTAGAATTAGCTGTGTGGCTGATGGACAGTCAATTGATTGCTTCTTTCTTTCTTTCTTTCTTTCTTTCTTTCTTTCTTTCTTTCTTTCTTTCTTTCTTTCTTTCTTTCTTTCTTTCTTTCTTTCCTAGCTAAGACATTACATTTTCTGATTTACAGAGTGAGGCACAGTTTCAGCGTGCTAAAACTTCAGCTTTATCACACCATATTTTTCTCCTAAACACATATTTCACAATAAAAGAAGGAAATTGCTTTAGCTGGTGACATATTAGATATGCGTAACCTTCAGGCCGCAGGTTTTCATGCCATGGTTACATGCAAAAGAAGAAGGTGTCCAATAGAAAAGATTCAAGGGTGCAGTAGGGTGAATTGCGCCCCTCCAACATCAAACCCTTTTCCACCTGATCTACACATGCAGCATGCACACACACACACACACACACACACAGAGAGAGCTTCCCTTTGGGCCTCCAGCCGTCCCAGCATACTTTTTAAAGACAGGTATGGTATGGAGTGCAGATAAACAGGAAGCGCTGACACAACACATGCAAGGTTCTGTTTCACCACATGTAAAACTGGGGCAGCAAATCAGCCTCGCCCAGGATGCCGTGCACATGCTGTGTGTGCACAAAAAGTGAAATGTGTGCCACTCATCACCTCGGAGCTCAGCCTCACGTCTCCTCTGAGTGTACACGAGGTCCTGACACGCCAGCCCAATGTTCAGCAGCGCCTAATCTAGCCGAAGCAATCGTGTTACTCTTATTTTGGCTTGTATATTATTACTGCTGTTCATTTTGTAATTAATTACTGTAATTGATTGATCGATTAACTACCTGTCTAAATCACATGCTGCCACAGCTTCCTTAGGGACCCCTTAGCTCTCCTCCAACTCCCCTTTGTGTTCTCTCTTGTAAGCTTCTGTGCCTTAATGAATATGTTGGATTTTCTTGGTATCTTTACTTTCACTTCATAATTGGATTAATTACTTTTTAGGTCTGTGGTTCATTTTATTGCAGTTATTTTTTTTTCTGCTTATTATTTTAACTTCTCTTTGTTTCTGTATTTTTGACGGATTTGGATTTATTTTTTATTTTATTCACCATTACTGTATTTACTTACCGTTTCATTTTTTTGTATTACTTTAAAATTTAGAATTTTTGTTTATGAAATTCTGCATTTTTGAATTTTGTATTTTGGGCTCTTGTTAACAAATTCTTCATTAAGTTTATAAATTAAGTTAAATAATCCAGTTTCATGGTTTGGCTTTCTCCGTTATTTATAACATTCTTGGACATTTGTTAGCTGTATGTCTTGAACAATTTGAGTAAAAAAAAATTAACACATATATACAAATGTATGCAAATATTGCCTAAGTGTGAATATACGAGGGACTTTCAAAATGTTTCCAGAGGGAGTGGGAGGAGGAGTAATTGGGCATTAAACAGTTGGTACGACGCTGGGAAAATTACATCGCAAACGAAGGTGACTGTGTAGAAAAGTGATGTCATTTGTGTTTGAAATTCTTAATAAACAGAGTTTAAAAAAAAGTGCGGAAACTTTTTGAACTGCCCTCGTATGTATTGAATTCAGAAAGTATTCAGACCCTCTCAGTTACTACACCCCTTATTGTATTGCAGATTTCATTTTAGATGGATTAATTTGCCATTTTTGCCCATCAATCGACATTCAATAACCATAATGATAAAAGGTAGAAACGTGTTTTTCAGAAAGGTTTGCAGATTTATTAAAAATCAAAAGCTCAGATCGTATGGGTGGCACAGTGGGAGCGCTGCTGTCTAACAGTAAGGAGACCAGGGTTTGAGTCCTGGGTCCTCCCTGCATGGAGTTTGCTTGTTCTCTGCATGTCTGCGTGAGTTTCCTTTGGGTGCTCCAGTTTCCTCCCACATTCCAAAGACATGAAGCTTAGGAGAACTGGCGATTCTAAATTGGCCCCTAATGTGTGATTGGTGTGTGTTTGCCCTGCAGTGCCCTGTCTGGGGTTTGTTCCTACCTTGCGCCCTATGCTAACTGGGATAGGTTCCAGCAGACTCCTGCAACCCAGTTCAGGACTTAGTGGGTTGGAAAATGACTGAACAAGAAATGTATGTGTGTGTTCATGTATGTATGTACTGTATATATATATATATATATATATATATATATATATACATAATGGATGACATATAGAGACTGGCATCCAGGCCGGGACTGAACAGGGATCCTTAACCAGTGGGGAGGACAGCATAATGGAAGGACCAGGGAAGTCAATTTCTTCAGGACATTTTCTTCACCAAAATGTTAAGTGGTAGCCACCTTTGATTAGGATCCCTATTCGGCCACCCTCAGGGTATGCTGGGACTGTAGTCCTGTGATGCAGTCCTCTCGGGTTTCATAGGGGCAGCCAGTGGGGGCTGAAGGGATTAACAGTCCCTTCTTTGTGGAACTTCCTTGCAGAAACGTTTTCAACTGCCCTCATATGTAGTGAATTCAGAAAGTATTCAGACCCTCTCAGTTACTACACCCTTCATTGTATTGCAGATTTAATTTTAGATGGATTAATTTGCCATTTTTGCCCATCAATCCACATTCAATAACCATAATGATAAAACGTAGAAATATGTTTTTCAGAAAGATTTGCAGATTTATTTAAAATAAAAAACTCCAATCGTATGGGTGGCATAGTGGCACAGTGGTAGCGCTGTTGTCTCACAGTAAGGAGACCAGGGTTTGCGTCCTGGGTCCTCCCTGCATGGAGTTTGCATGTTCTCCGCATGTCTGCATGGGTTTCCTTTGGGTGCTCCAGTTTCCTCCCACATTCCAAAGACATGAAGCTTAGGAGAACTGCTGATTCTAAATTGGCCCCTAGTGTGTGTTTGCCCTGCAATGGACTGGTGCCCTGTCTAGGGTTTGTTCCTGCATTGCGCCCTATGCTAACTGGGATAGGTTCCAGCAGACTCCCACAACCCAGTTCAGGACTAAGTGGGTTAGAAAATGACTGAACAAGAAATGTATGTGTGTGTTCATATATATATATATATATATATATATATATATATATATATATATATATATATATATATATATATATATATATATATATACTCACATAAGGGATGACATATAGAGACTGGCAACCGGGCCGGGACTGAACAGGATCCTTACCTAGTGGAGAGGACAGCATAATGGAAGGACCAGGGAAGGCAATTTCTTCAGGACATTTTCTTCTCCAACATGTTAAGTGGCAGCCACCTTAGATTAGGATCCCTACTCGGACGCCCTCAGGGCATGCTGGGACCTGTAGTCCTAAGATGCAGCCAGCCCTCTTGGGTTCCATGGGGCCGCCAGTGGGGGCTGAAGGGATTAACAGTCCCTTCTTTGTGGAACTTCCTATGCCCTAGCACCAGAAGTACTCCAAGATAAAAGCTGCCATTCAACCTCATCCAGGTGAGTTGGAGTTGGGAGGGGAGAAGGACACAGCTTACCTGGAGGAGTGAAAGGAGAGAAAGAGAAGAGAAGAATAGTGCTGTACGCCCTTTTTGAAGCCTTTAAACAAGGTACTTGTGTAAATAAACCTTTTATTTATATTGGAACTGGTGTCTGTGAGGTTGTGTCTGGGGTTCTACAATACCCCCTGGTGGTCACCATATTTTTATATATATATATATATATATATATATATATATATATATATATATATATATATGGCGAAATGGTGAAGAGGTTGACACTTTGAACTTCAAGCACTGAGGTTGTGGTTTCAAATGCTGCTACTGACACTGTGTGACAATGAGTAAGTCACTTTACCTGCCTGTACTGCAGTTTACAAAAACCAGTGGAAATGTAACAACTGTACCTCAAATGTTGAAATAGCTATATTTTTGTAGGTATGTTGCATTCTGTGATCCCCACCCTGAGAAGACATGCAAGATTTTTGACTGAACTCTGCACAAATGACAATAAACTTGAAGTTGTAGATTGCACCTGCTATTAAAGAACATCTGAAATGTAGGCCTGCACATTCCAAAGGGTCTCAGCCTTTTTCATAAAATAAGACCCAAACTCTGACTGTACCTGCACTGTACGTAAGCCTGTTAACCAGGGGCATCTCCACGGACTTGTAGATTTGTCAACTCCTCCAAAACGGCAGAAGACCAGGGTGGCCTTGGAGCTCCTGAAGTTCATTATCATCTCCTTCTCCTTACGTAAAGTGAGCTGCAGCCGGTTTCTTTTGCACCATTCACCTGAGTCCGGCAGACATAATGGCCAGTGGGGAGTAGGTGGTCTTAAGATGTTCCTAAACACAAAATAAAGGCCACGCTGAGATGAAACATCTAAAATTTGCTTTATTAAGCAAGTGAAACACAGGAAAGTGGATAAATGCAAAGACATACAAAACGTATCAAGCAAATAAATACAAGAAGAGATTAAATCACTGGAAGAGGGAGCCATTACATTCTGACTCACAGCCCACAAATTTGCGGCCAGTTCCAGTGTGTGAGGAGGTGAACCGGAAAGGGGAGGAGTCAGTGAGCGAGGTCTTTCTAGTGACAGGACCTGCCAGAGGTCTTTTTTTATTTTCACATCTCCTTAAGGGTGGCCCTAGAGCAGATCAAGGCCAAGCCACAGGCAGCTGCTGTGCTCACAACTGTCCTGTGGAGTGAATGCTGGTGGGCAGGTGCTGCCTTGGCCTGCCCTTCTTCGCCGACCTTAAAATCCCACAGGGCAGGGACTCCCAAGTCCAGTCCTGGTGTACCACTGATGAAATTCCGAACAATGTTACAAATAAATGGTTGTCTCACTTCTTAAGTAATCTGATTGTTTAGTGTTTTTCGTCTTTTATTTCGCATTCAGAAATATGTGTGCTAGTACAGTTATATGTAAAGACACATTCTGAAATTGGCATTTCATTGCCATATCTTTAAATTTTAAACATTCTTTTTATCATATTCACCTTTTAGTGAGAATTTTACTCTCTTAATTGAATCCTATTATTGATGATTACCGATGAGCAGTATATAGACACTGGTGTAAATGACTCTGAATACTCAAAGGAAGCAGCTACTTCAATAAGAATACAGTACCTTAAGACCCTCAAATGATATACTGTTTGAACAATAATTAATGTTACGTACTGTGATGGGCGGCCGGCATTTCAGTCTGACCGGGGCGTCCCTCAACTAAAGAAACCAACCTTTGCAGGATACTACATACCCTGGGACACTAGATGGCAGCTCCCCTGGATGGAAATGGTTCCTCGGATTCCCGCAGGGCAGTATGGGACATGGAGTCCGTCTCTTCAGCCCTGTTGGGTAATGTGGGTGCCACCAGGGGGAGCTCACCAAGAACCAGGGGAATAGATAGATAGATAGATAGATAGATAGATAGATAGATAGATAGATAGATAGATAGATAGATAGATAGATAAAAATGCAGATATAACAATCAATAACTTTGTATAATGCAGTGGTTCTCAAACTATGGGGCGGGCCCCCCTAGGGGGTGCGAAGATGTGAAAAAAAGAAAACAAGAATCGAAAATATGAAAAATCCATCTATTGAAACCAAAACAAATTAACTTAAACTAGGTTCTGATACTAGAAAAATAAATATACAGTGAGGAACATAAGTATTTGAACACCCTGCGATTTTGCAAGTTCTCCCACTTAGAAATCATGGAGGGGTCTGAAATTCCCATTGTAGGTGTATTCCCACTGTGAGAGACAGAATGTAAAAAATAAATTCAGGAAATCCCATTGTATGATTTGTACAGAATTTATTGGTATTGCACTGCTGCACATAAGTATTTGAAAACCTGAGAAAATCAGTGTTAATATTTGGTACAGAAGCCTTTGTTTGCAATTACAGAGGTCAAACGTTTCCCGTAGTTCTTGACCAGGTTTGCACACACACTGCAACAGGGATTTTGGCCCACTCCTCCACACAGATCTCCTCTAGATCTGTCAGGTTCCGGGGCTGGCAGTGAACAACACGGAGTTTCTGCTCCCTCCAAAGATTTTCGATTGGATTTAGGTCTGGAGACTGGCTAGGCCACTCCAGAACCTTGATATGCTTCTTATGGAGCCACTCCTTGGTTATCCTGGCTGTGTGCTTCGGGTCATTGTCATGTTGGAAGACCCAGCCACGACCCATCTTCAGTGCTCTGACTGAGGGAAGGAGGTTGTTGCTCAGAATCTCACAATACATGGCTCCATTCATCCTCTCCTTAATACAGTGCAGTCGTCCTGTCCCCTTCGCAGAAAAGCACCCCCAAAGCATGATGTTTCCACCCCCATGCTTCACAGTAGGGATGGTGTTCTTGGGATGCAACTCCTCCTTCTTTTTCCTCCAAACACGGCGAGTGAAGTTTAGACCAAAAAGTTCTATTTTGGTCTCATCTGACCACATGACTTTCTCCCATGCCTCCTCTGGATCATCCAGATGGTCATTGGCAAACTTCAGACGGGCCTGGACATGTGATGACTTGAGCAGGGGAACCTTCCGTGCAATGCGTGATTTGAAACCATGATGGCATAGTGTTCTACCGACAGTGACCATTGAAACTGTGGTCCCAGCTCTCTTCATGTCATTGACCAGCTCCTCCTGTGTAGTTCTGGGCTGATTCCTCACCTTTCTTATCATCTGTGATACCCCACGAGGTGAGATCTTGCATGGAGCCCCAGTCTGAGGGAGACTGACAGTCGTCTTTAGCCTTTTCCATTTTCTGACAATTGCTCCAACAGCTGATCTATTTTCATTGCTGATTGGCAATTGCCCCGTAGCCCTTTCCAGCCTTGTGGAAGTCCACAATTTTGTCTCTGGTGTCTTTTGACAGCTCTGTGGTCTTGCCCATGGTAGTAGTTGGAGTCTGACTGACTGTGGGGTGGACAGGTGTCTTTAAAGAGCTCAGACAGGTGCTACTAATTAAGATTACTAAGTGGAGTAGAGGTGGACTTCTTAAAGGCAGAGTAACAGGTCTCTGAGAGCCAGAATTCTTGCTGATTGCCAGGTGTTCAAATACTTATGTGCAGCAGTGCAATACAAATAAATTCTGTACAAATCATACAATGGGATTTCCTGAATTTATTTTTACATTCTGTCTCTCACAGTGGGAATGACACCTACAATGGGAATTTCAGACCCCCTCCATGATTTCTAAGTGGGAGAACTTGCAAAATCACAGGGTGTTCAAATACTTATGTTCCTCACTGTAGAGTTAGATAAATGTTGATAAAAGTTAAGTAGTTATAATAAAATATGCATCTATGATATATCATTAATTAAAAAAGAACAAATTGGTATTAGTGGGCTCCTTTCAAAAAAACGTTAGGGGGGGCGCGATTAAAACTGTTATGAAAACTCGGGTCGCAAATACTTAAAGGTTGAGAAATGCTGGTATAATGTTACCGATTACTCCCACAGTGGAATTGAAGAGTCGCATAGTATGATGGAGGAACGATCTCCTCAGTCTGTCAGTGGAGCAGGACGGTGACAGCAGTCTGTCGCTGAAGCTGCTCCTCTGTCTGGAGATGATCCTGTTCAGTGGATGCAGTGGATTCTCCATGATTGACAGGAGCCTGCTCAGTGCCCGTCACTCTGCCAGGGATGTCAAACTGTCCAGCTCCGTGCCCACAATAGAGCCTGCCTTCCTCACCAGTTTGTCCAGGCGTGAGGCGTCCTTCTTCTTTATGCTGCCTCCCCAGCACACCACTGCGTAGAAGAGGGTGCTCGCCATAACCGTCTGATAGAACATCTGCAGCATCTTATTGCAGATGTTGAAGGACGCCAGCCTTTAAGGAAGTATAGTTGACTTTGTCCTTTCTTACACAGATCATCAGTATTAGCAGTCCACTCTAATTTATCATCCAGCTGCACTCCCAGGTATTTATAGGTCTGCACCCTCTGCACACAGTCACCTCTGATGATCATGGGGTCCATGAGGGGCCTGGTCCTCCTAAAATCCATCACCAGCTCCTTGGTTTTGCTGGTGTTCAGGTGTAGGTGGTTTGAGTCGCACCATTTAACAAATTCCTTGATTAGGTTCCTATACTCCTCCTCCTGCCCACTCCTGATGCAGCCCACGATAGCAGTGTCGTCAGCGAACTTTTGCACGTGGCAGGACTCCGAGTTGTATTGGAATTCCGATGTATATCGGCTGAACAGGACTGGAGAAAGTACAGTCCCCTGAGGTGCTCCTGTGCTGCTGACCACAATGTCAGACCTGCAGTTCCCAGGACACACATACTGAGGTCTGTCTGTAAGATAGTCCATGATCCATGCCACCAGGTATGAATCTAGTCCCATCTCTGTCAGCTTGTCCATAAGGAGCAGAGGTTGGATGGTGTTGAAGGTGCTAGAGAAGTCTAGAAACATAATTCTTACTGCACCACTGCCTCTGTCCAAGTGGGAGAGGGATCGGTGTAATGAGACACAAAACAAGCCACCACATGATCAGCTCCCCTGTGCCCATTACACAATATCTGAAATTAAAGAGAGGTGATGGTCTTGGTAAGTTTAATCTCTGAAGTCACCAAAACATTTTGACGGTGCTCTTGGAAAGAACAGAAAAACAACAGTTTTTGAAATGTGTGCTGTGGCAGAATGAGAGCAGCAACAAGCCATGGAATTAAATAACGGGTTTAATTAACAGCAAGAATTGGCTTCTCATTAAGAAAGTGATTGGTGTGAAATTTGTTGGAGTTTGAAGCCCCAGCTTAGCTGGTCATCTGTTGGCTTGTTTCACATCTCATTTCTGCTTGGCTGTCATTTAATGAAGAAAGGAATCAATTCAGAGGGTTGAACTCTTCTAACGGGGCTATTAAAGTGATGGGGAAAAAGTTAATTAGCAGTGAAAACTGGTCACTGATTAGGAAAAGGGTTAGAATGAAAACCTGTAGCCACTGTGGCACTCCAGGCCTGGAGTTCGCCACCTCTGACCTAGTTGTTTTCTCCGTGTCGGTTCTCATTTGCATACAGACCCACCTACAAGGCTGACTGACGTCGAACTTACCAACCGCTCCGCTTCCATTTAGTCACCGACCCGCCTCTCACCGTCTTCATCGCGATTTTGAAATGATACCGCGTATTCTGTACTTTGACCCGCCCTACCGCAAAGAGTGACAGCCAAATTGACCAATCAAGAACAGAAATACACGTTGGATCCGCCGATAATCGTGATTGACGGCATCCTTTTCCTATCAGCCTGACTCCTCCGTGCGCGACCTGCTTATCCTGTACTGGCGCACCACAACAAAGATGGCGTTGGTCCCGCACGATCTTAGTAGCGTTTTGGATGAACGCATGGAAACCGAATCTGAGCCCACTAGCGCCGGGGAAAGAGGGGAGAGTGAGTCTGGAAGGGCGGTGTCTTCGAACGGTAGCGGTGGTGAGGAAGATGAGGGCCTAATGTCACTGCACCGGGCTCTGGAGAGCGGCGAGCGGGGGACTGCGGCCTCGGGCTTGACTGTGCAGCAAACCGGCTTGACTGGGGGTTGCGGCGGTGGCCGGGAGCAGGAGGTGTCCGTGGAGATCGGCGAGACTTACTTATGCAGGCGGGCCGACAACACATGGCGTGAGTATCTGGTGTTCAAGATGACAACACAAAGTCATTTCTTGTTGTTTATAACTTAGCTCTCATTTTATTTTTAGAGTTTAACTAGAAAAACTACATTTTGCACCACAGAGGCCTATTCATTATATTGGACAGCAGAACAAAGTGTATGGAACAAATTTTAAACCGAATTACTTCAGTTTCTTAGCTGTTGAATATTTTGTTTTTTGAAATTATGGACTAAAAATAAAGGTGAAACATTAAAAAAAAAATAACTGAAATAAAATGCAGCCTTATGTGTCGAACATTTGAAAGAGGGTTAAGTAAACATAAACCTTAGGACAATTATACGTGCAGCTCCTTTCTTGGCCTAAATGATATGTTTGGGGACAGCAAAATTACTTAAATGTAATTAAGGAACACCGTTTAATGGATTACATCACATAATCGTTCATAGTTTTAAATTTGCAATTGGAGAAAATGAAGTACATTAAATAGTGGGGTTTGTAACATGGTGGGTGTAGAGAACTGGATACATAAATTGGCCCAGTTGTGCCTGAGATTGTACCCTGGGCTTTACTGGTGTTTTGTTTTGAGCAGGGGTCCTGCCTTGCACTCATTTCTACAGGATATGCTGTTAGACCTCCATGACTCTGAAGTTCAAGGGTCTTAAACTGTTCATCAAAGGCAACTGCTTCTTTCAAAGGAACATACTTTGCACTGCCAACCCAAGTCACAATCTGAACTTTATATATACTGTATGGGTCAAAAGTGAGGACACACACTGAAAGTGTTATGCTTTTTGGTAGAAATTGATACCTTATTTATCCAGATACTATTTAAAAATGGAGGCAAAACCTGGCACAGCAGGTCCTACGCAGTCATGTGAGTGTTTTGATATGCCATCCTGCTATTCTAAGCAAAAGAAGGTTAAGAGGTGACATGATTGTCACAAGTGTTTAAAATCATGAAGGGAATTAGTTCAGTTGATTGAGACGGTGATTTTAAAATGAGTCCAACAAGAACACGGGGACACGTTTGGGGAAATTTTGCACAAACATTACGCAGAGAACCACAGACACTTGGAATAAGCCACCAAGTAGTGGGGTGGACAGGAGGACTTTAGGGACTTTCAAACCTCGACTTGATGTTTTTTGGAAGAACTCGCCAATCCCCAAGCGCCCACCCCCCCCACCCCCCCGCACGCACTACACGCTAACCTCTTTGCGGTTCTGCTACTCGCGTATGGGGATGCGGATGTACAATTTAAACAGATTTTTTTATTTTCATAGGAATTGTTACATTTGCATCAACGCAACGTATAACTGCCCGTGATTAAATTTCGTTTCTTTCTCCCTGTTAAATAAAATGACTTTTTCGAATGTTTGGCTCTGAGACTTGTCCTTTCAAAAGCTATTCCAACTAGAAACTGTTAACGTTTAATACGAATGGCATATCACAATCTGCGGTGGGTTGGCACCCTGCCCAGGATTGGTTCCTGCCTTGTGCCCTGTGTTGGCTGGGATTGGCTCCAGCAGACCCCCGTGACCCTGTGTTTGGATTCAGCGGGTTGTAAAATGGATGGATGGATGGATGGCATATCACAATCTCCTTTGTTGTCTAATGTTATCTGTGGAAGATGTCCTACATTACTTTTCTTGGATACATCCTTCTTTCTACAACAACAACATTTATTTATATAGCACATTTTCATACAAAAAGTAGCTCAAAGTGCTTTGCATAATGATGAAAAGAAAAATAAAAGACAAAATAAATTAAAATGTGACATTATTTAACATAGAGAAGGAGTAAGGTCCGATGGCCAGGGTGGACAGAAAAAACAACAAAAAACTCCAGAAAGCTGGAGAAAACAGTAATCCATGCAGTGGAAGAACAGACGGTGGTGTGTTAGATATTCTTTGGGATATTATAAGTTGATGTTTTCATCTTCAGCACAATCAACTGTTTCCGAGTAGTCTATTGATACGCATTTAACCAATTTGCCGTGTAACTGATCGTCATTTTTGGTGTTGATTCATTTGACTTCTTTGTTTCTCGGTGCTCGGATTGCCCGTGTACTCATTTTTTCTGTTGATAACACTTCGTGATGAAATTCTTCAATAATATTTGGACATAATATATCTTCTTTAATTGGGAACTTAAAGTGAGGAAAATGTTAAAATGTATAAGAGCTGAGAGCGCAGGAAGTGTGTCTGACAAAAGCATTCACACGAATGAGAGGTGAGGTCTTAGTTGAAATTGTTTGAGAGGAGGGCGTGACTTGAAAAAAATGTCAAGGCAAAAGTCTCGTTTTGCGGGACTTGAAAAGAAATCTCTCTTCCAAAAAGTCTTGTCACATTGAAGGATTTTTTTTTTTATATAATAGAGAGATTAGGTGGATAGGACTGGCGAGCTTTGTTGGACAGAATGACCTATTCTCGTTTAGATTGTTGTAATGTTCTATCTGTCCATTTTCTTGGTCTTTCCTTGACTTCAATGGTTCCCTTTGACTATTTCTTCACACTTTTTAGACGGGGGTCCTCAGTCATTCCATCCAGGTTCGTAATTAGAAGCCGGGCCTAGCAAAACAATGAAACTTAGTGTTTAACTCTGTGGCTTCTTAGTGCTTACCAAGACACATCATTTTCACACTGCAGAGTTTTCGTTTTCTGAGAATATTTTCTATATATTTTTTGTTCTGGAACAGATTTGTTCCTCTTGGTCCTCCCCTTGTCTCAAAATGTTTAGAAATAACACTGATACTTTAGGATGCATATCCAAAGGTTTAAATGGAAGCACGTTAACTTGGAGGGTGCCTTTGTCATTTATACCTTACTAGCTGTCCCTCGCAGAGAAGCAGGACAAAATTTAAAAATCAATAAACAAAAAGGTATCGCTAGCTAGGTGGAGTCGGGGTATGCTCCAAAACGCAGAGGTAGACCGACTCCCCGCTCATGATGTCGCACTTCGCCCTCCCCTCGGCCTGCAGCCTCTGTCTCAGATTAGCGTGAATATATCGCTCCTGCAAGTGGACTGTGATTCTTAGCGCAATGAGAGAAGTCACGAAAGCAACCAGAATGTTCAAGCAAATTCTAGAAGAAAACCCGATCTAACTCTGTTACGCAGTTCTCTCGTATACTAGCTAAGTGGAAGTAAGGTACACCCCGAGGCTGACATGTTAGTGAGGAGGGCACTACCCTCCTCCCCTCAGCCCGCTGTATGTCTCTCGGATTCGCATATATAAATCAGTGCCACAAGTGAACTCTGATACTTAGCACGATGAGAGAAGTTGCAAAATCAACCGGAATGTTCAAGCAAGTTCTAGAAAAAAACAATCTGATCTGAATCCGTTAAGTAGTTCTCTCATGAAAAACAGCCAGACAGACATTGGATTTTAGAGATTGATATATACAGTGATCCCTCGCTATATCGCGCTTCGCCTTTCGCGGCTTCACTCCATCGCAGATTTTATATGTAAGCATATTTAAATATATATCGCGGATTTTTCGCTGCTTCGCGGGTTTCTGCGGACAATGGGTCTTTTAATTTCTGGTACATGCTTCCTCAGTTGGTTTGCCCAGTTGATTTCATACAAGGGACGCTATTTGCAGATGGCTGAGAAGCTACCCAACTTACTTTCTCTCTCTCTCTCTCTCTCTTGCGCTGACGTAGGGGGGTGTGAGCAGGGGCGCTGTGTGCAGCTGCTTCCTGAAGGACATGCTGCACGGAGCTTCGCATACTTAAAAGCTCAAAGGGCACGTATTGATTTTTTATCTCTCTCTCTATCTCTCTCTAACTCTCTCTCTGCTCCTGACAGAGGGGGTGTGAGCTGCCGCCTTCAACAGCTTTGTACCAGCGGTGCTTCGCATACTTAAAAGCCAAACAGTCCTATTGATTTTTTTTTTTGACTGCTTGCTTTGCACTCCTTTGAAAAGGAAGATATGTTTGCATTCTTTTAATTGTGAGACAGAACTGTCATCTCTGTCTTGTCATGGAGCACAGTTTAAACTTTTGAAAAAGAGACAAATGTTTGTTTGCAGTGTTTGAATAACGTTCCTGTCTCTCTACAACCTCCTGTGTTTCTGCGCAAATCTGTGACCCAAGCATGACATTCTAAAAATAACCATATAAACATATGGTTTCTACTTCGCGGATTTTCCTATTTCGCGGGTGGCTCTGGAACGCAACCCCCGCGATGGAGGAGGGATTACTGTATGTATGTATTATATTACATTCATTGCATTCGTAGTGTGAGTCTCGACGTCCTGAATTGTGTGGGTGGTTACCTACCAGGTAACGCTTGTGGTTGGTCTGCCATTTGGCAAACAATCTCCACGGTGCCCTCTTTCCGTTGCAAGAAGCAGATCACGGAATGTTTCATAGTTTACTGTCAAATAATGCCAAGAGTACGCGACACGTGTTTCGCCCTCATTTGGGGTCATCAGGCGTACACACTCTACTGCTCCCCTCTCGGGGATCGAACCTTGGATGTCAGCGTCGGAGACAAAGCCCCTTTATCCTGCGCCACGGCGTGTGGTTCATTTATTTGACAGCCTGTAGGTCTGGAGTAATTACATTCATGACAGTAAACTATGCAACATTCCATGATCTGATATGATAGAGATATATAGAGATATTCAGATTATTAACTGATTTGCTGGTTCTGAAAACGGTCCAACAGCTAAAACTGAAGTGCAGCACTTTAAAACTAAAATAGGCAATTAAGGGCTCTGAATTGTAACAAGTGAGTTAAATAAAACTAAGCTGCAAAAACATACTGCTTTTGTAGAAAGTAAGCAAGTAAGCAAATTCTAATATAAAAAATGGTTTAGGTGAAGAGTTGCAGCCATTGTGGCACTCCAAGATGTTGTTGCTCATTTTCCTTAGGTGATTGTGTTTCTTTAATGTGGGAAGTGCCATCCTTCACATCTCGTAGAACTCTGTGTTGGCCAGTGCAGTTTTCAGCACTGTGGTGTACTTGGCCGGTAGCATAACTTCAGGAGAGGCCCACCAGATCGTCCAGCTGATTAAAAGGGCAAGCTCAGTAACAAGACACACTCTGGACCCCCTGGAGGTCGTAGAGAAGGAGAGAATTAAAACAGCCCTGAGTGCCATTATGAACAATGCTGCACCTCCTCTCTCTGACAGACTAACATGATTTTCAGGAAATGTCACTGGGGTCTTTTATACCCATAGCCTTATGCTTGAATAACGCATCACTGGGATTGCCAAGTCAGTTTTCTTTTTTTTTTTTTTTTTTGTATTATTTCTTACACATGATGTTTATAAAGTATTTATTTATTTATTTACCTATTACCTATTTATGTATTTATTTAAAGAGCTTCTGTATTAAGCTAAATTTCCCCCTGGGCACAAATAAAGATCATTCTAGCTATCTGGCTACTGAAGAGCCCTGTATTATTAAACTATGGAATTTTTTTGCTGGAACTTCTTTGGTGTCTCTTTATAGCCTTCCCCTGCCGTGTAGGAATTGGTTAGTTTAACTTTAAATAAAAAGCTGAATAGTAAATAAACACAGGTTGTCGGTTAAATGAAAGGTACAGTGTAACTCGCTTTTGTTTTTTAACCTTTAGTTGACCTCGTCTCTCAGTGAACAAGACAGTGTTGATATCACTTGAAATCCAATGTTACCCCAGTGAATAAGCTGTTACTGGGCTGGATATGTGACCAGTGTGTGGAGTGAGGGGGTTCTTCAGTTCAGATACTCGTTTGTGTCCCGGTGTGTTTCATTTTTGTTAACAAGTGGTTTGTTTAACAATATTTTAGTAAAGAAATGTGCTTGCAGTGTTGTGACCATGCGACTGCGTAACTTCACGCATGTATGAATGAGGGACAGAGGTAGGATCTTCAGTTCAAAAGTTCTGATTCAGAATGAACGTGTTTCCTCTGTGTTTAGTGTGCTGAATTTCCGGATGTACTTATTTAATAATATTTTAGCAAAACATGCAGTTTTGCCTGTTGTGAGCATATGACTGGGTAACTTGATGTGCGGATTTTGACAGGCAATGTCTTTTTTTTTTCCCCTCCTTTCTTGGGTGGTTTGCTGTTGTCAAGTGGTGGTCATCATAGATGCCTATTCTGTCTTAATAATTGGTCTCCATTCTGCATGGAAACGAGATTAACATTTTTTTCCATCATTGCTACTGACTACGTGGGTTAATATATCAAATTTTGTCTGGAATATTCCAGCCAAGTCGATCTCGTGCTCGGCACTGTGGTAATTGACCTGTACTGTTGACCAGCCTGAGGGTGAGCAAGGTGTGAAATGCTATCAGAGATCTTAATGGATTTACATTTCTGTTCATTAAAGTAGACCGAATCCTCAGAAGGTTACTAAACATAAACTTCAAGTTTATTCTATTTGTTTTTCACAGATTTCCAGCCATTAGGGTTTATCTTTGCTGTGGCATTTCATTTCCTTAAGTATGCTGCCGATATGACGCTGGTTTACTTGTAGAACGTGACATTTCATTCCAGGAGATTTTAAAAAGTGAGGCATTGTATTTTATTAAATGATGCTCTGATAATTTTCATTTAATATGAGAAATGTAAAAAGTAAATGAAAGCAATGGTTGTAGACTTAAAAAGTAAAAATGTAATAACTTGTGTGCCTGATGAGGTCAGAATTCTGGTTGAGCAAACCACATCCTGCAAGCAGTTGAGCATTTCTTTTGATGAGTATATCATATCCTGACTTACAGTTAAGAAATGTAAATAAACTATACATTTTTTGTAAATGGTTTTGACCATCTTTTATGCTGCTTGGTTTGATTTGCATGTTTTGAAAAATACATGCAGTAAATCATCAAGCAGGACGGTTGAGGTGGAAGAAACATCTGTGGAACCGCTGGGCTTGTAACAAAACACAGTCAGTCTTTAGCAGTCCCACAAATCCTGTGCACTGTAAGTTCACTTTTAGCAGTCCTGGAGGTGGTGTGTTTGTTAGCAACCTGGGCATTATTTTTCTTGGCAGGGATGCCACGACAATTGGGAGGAGCATGCAGCCTGACGAATTCTGCCCCCATTTAAAGGTTAGACAGCCAATACACGTGCAGTAGGGCTGAAAGGGATGACCACCCGGAGTTTTACTTTGCGAGTCCAGTGCTGAAGTAACTGACGGGTCGACCCACAAGTGCTTCATGTCAGGAATGAAAAGGGGTCTTTTTAACACAAGTTGGAATTCAGGAGTGGAGTGGTGGCATGGGCCTGCCTGGCATGGAGGATGAGAGGGTAGTGGTGTTGGGCAGAGCAGCATAGGAGGGCGTTATGTGCTTATATGCTGGTGGCAAAGTAAACCTGCCTCTCTGTGGGGCACTTCTGAGCCCATCATGGAGGAAACAAGTGTCACTCTTAGTTAAGTTGAGAGAAGGTCCATCCATCCATTTTCCAACCCGCTGAATCCGAACACAGGGTCATGGGGGTCTGCTGGAGCCAATCCCAGCCAACACAGGGCACACGGCAGGAACCAATCCAGGGCAGGGTGCCAACCCACCGCACGTGAGAGAAGGTCAAGATTTGTTATTGAAAATAATTAATTAAAAGAACCACAGGGGCACTGAAGCACAATGAAAGCATGAATCATATTTTACAAAGGAAACTGTAGGGTTTTTAATACCTTGGCTCAAGTCGGTCCAGGAAAGGCCCACGGGCAAAATATATAAATTATAAAACCTGTCTTGTATTAGTTAAAGGGGTTAAACAAGCTTACAAGGTGTGCCTTTGACAAGGACAGTTAATTAATCTCATCTGCAAAAGGTCAGCTGTTAGAACAAAGAGGAAAGTTGCACAATTCAAAAGAGCTTTATACTCTGTGCGTAGATAACAATGGACAAGTTTTTTTTTTTTTTTTTTTTAATCTTTTTCACAAATAGTTTTGCTTTCTGAGAAAAATTCAATTGTGACTGGCAGATTCAGGTAGATTCAGGCTGAACACAAATGTCATTTTGACTGTGTCACAAAGAAACTTCGAGAAACATCTCATTAACCCATTCTTACTGTAGTGTGTTTAATCGCTTAATGATGCCGGCACATTGCGTTAGTTCGAATGAGCTACAAATATTTTCCAGCTGACTTCCATTTGAACGTGGCATCTGGTGCTTCTCATTTCACTGTCCAGTGATAGTTGGCCAGCACTGATGGACTCCATTTACTCCCACGCTGCTCTTTCATCATTACAATATCTTCATTAAACCTTTCACAGAGTTCGTGTCTGGCAAGGCCAAAGTCTAATTGTGATTGCAGAAAGTGAATCTTTAGCGACGGGTTCCGATTCAGGGTTTTGGATACTTGAAGCATGTTGCCAATCCGCCGGATGTAGTTTGATGCTCCGTAGTTGGCAAGAAAATTCTCGGCGGCATCCTTGAATTAATTTCCTGCAGATCTTCAAAGCACTCGTCATCAATGTTGTGTCTGATTTGTGGACCCACACACACACACACACGAATGCCTTCCTTAATCTTGCCATCAGTTATTCCAGGACACACCTGTCTCAAATACTGAAATCCTTCCCTTCGCTTTCATTAAATGTTTCATCAGTACAAGTTTTATATGAAAAGGAGGCAAAACATCTGTTGGGTGAAGTGATTTATGTGTCTCACTTTTCCTGGAACCAAATACTAACGGAGCGGCCAGTTCTTTTGTTGTTGTTTTTTTTAATTTTTTTTAATGTTGTGAGACACTTTAGCGTGGCTGTCTCATTCACAAATAAAGCCACAGGACTTGGTCGCGCCAAGCTTCATTCCTAGGGGCAGTGCCTGTAATTTTAGATCATCACAGATGATCTACGCTTTGCAGAATTTGCTGCATTCTGTCTAATGAATCCCCAGACGTGAGGTTCCTAGCCTACAAGACAAAAACTGTATACGAGGCAGTGTCTAGGCCAGGAGAGCTACTTTTACAAGATGAAAATGGCTGAGAGCTCCTCATGTTTTCTGACGTTTCTTCTCATAGCTTATTTCAACCGAAACAAACTGAATAAGCTTGTTCTGCCTGAACATTTACAGAATGTTGTTGTCCACAAATCACCTTTTGCATTAAAACATCACAAAAAATATTTAGTTCACCTACAAGTGCATTTTGTATGTCTGTATGCATTTTCTAGCGTATCTCACACTATTGAATGAAAAACACGAATGCTGTCAAAACAAAATAATGCAATTCCAAATCCACAGATATGTCATTTGTCATTTTGTCACATGTCACTGTGTCACTTTATTCACAGGTCCAGTTGCATGTGTGATGTGGTGTTTAGTTAGTCAGATGACTGGCACTAAGGTGTTTGGCGGAGTGTAGTCACTCAGGTTCACTCTTCTGGAGTCACTTCAATGTTCATCTGTCAGTCTTGTTCTGAACTTTGACTTCATGACATTCATGTCAGACTCACAGAGGTATGGAGACCCAAACAAAGCAGACATTTTCAGAGCTGCATGGTGAAGATTCTTCTAGTTATCAGGCTCTACGAAGCTCCTCAAATGCTGTGAATGCTGTTGAGACTTTTAACTGCACATCATTTTGAAGGTTTACTAATATATAAAAATCCAACATCTGTCTTGTCGGTCTGCTTTTCATGAAAGAACTACTTAACGGATTGAGATCAGGTTTTTTCCTATAATTTGCTTGAACATGCTGGTTGATTTTGCGACTTCTCTTATTTCGCTATGTATCATAGTTCGCTTGCGGTACCGATTCATTTGCGCGAATCCAAGAAATACGCAACGGGCCGAGGCTGGGGGAGCTCTCCTCACTCACTCGCCAGCTTCGGGGTGTGTACCTTAACTCCACTTAGCTAGTGAATGAGAGAGCAATTGAATTCAACTTTGTTTGATATTTAAAATAAAGTGTTACTTGAGTTTGAGTCCGGATATTCTCTGAAGTGTATGCCACATTGAAAAGAGAGATTGCAATTCATATTGTGGATTTTGATTTTGTGTTAATAGGATCGTGATATAATTTTTTGGAAAGATCGCCCACCCAAGTTTGACTAATCAAGTTTTCATGTTTATGTAGGATTCATTAACCCTTTGGCGAGCTACTTGGAAAGGCTCGCGAGCGACGTGTTGGAGACCCCTGGTCTAGGGAGAGCTAGAAACTCACCAGTGGCCCCAGTCATCCAAGTCCTGACCTGCCCCCATTATTACCTTCAGGTGGTGTTGTAGCGTCAGGTTGTGCACCAGCAGACTCCGAAACAGCATCTCTCATCAAGCTGTTGGGATGTTGAGTTGTGCATAGTGACTGGTATCAAAACTTTATTAAACAGACTCCCCCAGTTAATGCCGCTCTTCCTTCATATCTACATTTAATTGCAGCACTATATTTATTAGTCTGTGGTGAATATTGTATGAGTACAAGTGTATACTTGGGTAATGCGTTTATTTTTTGCAGTGTGTGTGATTTGGTGAATTTATATTTAAATGTTTTTATGTGAATGCTCTGTTATGGTTGGGGATCTCACACAGTTTTTACACTCACCCTTACATTTGTGTTAAGTGATGTGACAAAATGACTTGACTTGATGTTCCCGTTGTAGTCATTGTGCTGTATATGTATACTAAAATATCAGAAAAAAACACAGAAAATAGGCAATTTCAATAAAATAGGAAAATTGACAGAAAAAATTGAAGGGCGATTTCTGTGATCAGAAGGCCAGAATCTATAAGGTACTCCAAGAAGTGTTTGGAAAGTGAAATCTTCATTATACACTTGAAGCTTAGTGCCATCTGCTGGACATCCCAAATAAAGTATGACACACTCGGGTCCCAGTCCAGGTGGTTCGTTGTGTGGTGGGTGGGCTTTCTCCCTGTTAGATTAAGGCCCAGAGGAGGAAGGAGTTTGTTCCTGTTTGTTGGTTGTTCTGCTTCACCACTCATGATGGTTGGTGGTGTTATTATTGTTTTGTTATTTTTAAATAAACCCATGAGATTTTTTTTCTCCTTTTATTTAGGTTTCTCTGGGCACCCCTAAGGTTCACATGGTGTGAAAAGTGATTTAAAATTATTCTTCTTTCGGCTGCTCCTGTTAGGGGTTGCCGCAGCGGATCATCCAAAATTGTTGTCCGCATATTGATTTGGCAAAATTTTACACCGGATGCTCTTCCTGACATAACCTTCCCCATTTATCTGGGCTTGGGACCAGCACAAAGAAACGCACTGAATTGTGCATCCCCTGTGGCTGGGTCATTTTAAATTCTTCACTACAAAAGAAAAATAACCCAAGCTGATTTGTTTGTTGGCCAGACAATAAGAATGCTTAACACTTGGCATATCGAGGCCTACCCCTATTTAACTTTAGAGAATTGGTTGTGTTTGGTGTAGCAAGGATATTTTTCTGTTCTCTTTAAAACCACATAACTGAAGTAGACAGGCAGAAAACAATCATTACTTTAATGATATTAAATCTAGTATTTTTTCTTTTTAAAGGCATCTCCACAAAAGTATAAAAGGTTGTACCATCTATTGGTAATGAAAAATGCAATGAATATCATTAATATGAAACACATTTTCAAATCCACTTAATCCAATTCTTTGTCATAAAAGCCAAAGTTTTGATGCATTTCAGCAGATGTATTTTTATGTGAATTTTTTATTTTATATATTTTATATTTTTATTTTATATGAATTTCCCCTTGGGATTAATAAAGTATCCTGTATGTGTCTATTATATAGTGCCTTATGTATGTATGTATGTATGTATGTATGTATGTATGTATGTATGTATGTATGTATGTATGTATGTATGTATGTATGTATGTATGTATGTATGTATGTATGTATGTATGTATGTATGTATGTGATGGTGCATTGCAGATGTTAATAGGTGCTGCAGAAATTCCTATGCCAAAACCCACACAATCAATTTTATAGGCACACAGAGAAATGACACAATAACTGGAGGCAAAACAAAATATTCAGTTTCTAACAAGGAAGTGATATTGCCAGGGGCATTGGGGCCCTCTAGTGGGGAAAATGTATGTGAGCCATTCAAAATGTCTCCTCTTTCTTCTTTTGCAGATTCTGCAGAGGTGATCCAGTCCAGACTGAATGAGCAAGAGGGCCGGGAAGAGTTTTACGTGCATTATGTGGGCTGTAAGTCTGCAAAAACAGAAGTCTTATGCTTTATAACAACCTGGGAATTTTGGCAAAACTATTTGCAGTTCTTGTGAAAGTGGAATTTCTCTCTTTCACTTTTCCTAATTCACACAACCTGCCACATCTAGCCTCTTTTAACATGCAGCATTCAGCCCCACTGAGGTTCTTCTTCTTGCTCCCCTTTAGTTAACAGACGCCTGGATGAGTGGGTGGACAAGAATAGGCTGGCCCTCACAAAGACGGTGAAGGAGGCCGTGCAGAAGAACACAGATCAGTATATGAGCGAGCTGACTGAGCAGCCAGAGAGGAAGATCACAAGGAACCAGAAGCGCAAGCATGACGAGATTAACCACGTGCAGAAGGTGTGCAAAATGTGCCATTTCAATAAAACCTTTGTTAGAATCTCGGGGAGCCTTTCTGGTTAAGATTAGATGGTTTATCTTTCTAAATAAATAGTCATAAAGTGTTGGTTCTTATTTGTCTAAGGTGTGTTTTTAAGACATATTGGTAACTCTTATTTGGCCCTTTGGCACAAATATGCTATGATAGATTGACCGGCGCCCTGTTCAATCCCGACAGTATGTCCCATCTCTCCAGGACCCTGTAAATCATAAGTAGGTTAGCCGATTAGGCTGTGGGCACAATGTTTTCAGATGGATGATTGAGCCAAAAGTAAAAGCAAATACTTAATTGCCGTACTGATCTCTGTCGTTTGGAAATTGATTTGGTGAAGCTCATCTTAATGAAGGCTTTATCGACAACTGTCCTAAGTTGCTTCATCGGGAAACATTGAGTTCAATCCACTTAAGCTCTGCTGCCCTACCTTAGAATTGCATATTTTTGGTAAAGGTGACATGGGTATCTGTGTCAGACTGTGGGAAATATGACTTATTTAGTGGCAATTGTAAATAGATTTTTTTTATTATTAAAAGTGAGTGATCTTAATATTATGTGTTTGTACCTTCTCTACTTTTAACAGACATACGCAGAAATGGACCCAACGACCGCTGCCCTAGAGAAGGAGCATGAGGCGGTAAGTAATTGGTGGGCCCTCTCTGCTTTGTTCCATTTGCAGGGAAGCGGTAAGTTCATGCCCAGGTGAATTATTGATTCATATATAAAAACACTTTCATTCCTGTATGTCCTTTTGTTGGGAAGCATTTTTGTTAATCGCCCATCTCTTCACATTTACAGTATTTCATCAGTGGTTGCTGGCATCTTTTGTGTCTGTTTCTTGTGTTTGTCCGCTTGACTTGCTGGCTATGGGAACAGATTGAGTTATTGTTAGTTTAACACTGGGGATGGCTTGGTTATTAGCTTGGTTCCAAAGTCAGTTGTAGGAGTTTATTGATGGGTGGCTACTTGGATTTTTAGCTCTCGTATCTTTCAGTAAAATGGCTCATGATGTATCATACACATCATCTTTGTAATTTTCTAGTTTTGCAGGGTTCTTCAGTCTGATTTTTACAAGCAGCATGTCTTTTTTTTTTCTATGTGGTACTTTGCTGTATGAGTGCTGGTTTTGTATTATGTGGCTCGCAGTAAAGTGTGTCACACTTTCAGTCAAATTGTCTGCAATCTTTGCCATGTTTGTCTTCTTCTGTTCAATATTTAGGTAAAAAGTCGGTGTGTAGCTTAAATACTTGGTGCGCCTATGTCAGTGTGTCTGTTTAATCTATTCAAGTCTATCAGCTGTGTGTGGTAATGCAGCAAGATGGTTGACTTTTCCAATGCAAATATAATTAATCATTCAATTGAGAAGATTAGTTATGTTAAACTCTTACTAAGATTTACCCTGGGTGTGACGAGGATGGACAGGATTAGAAATGAGGACATTAGAGGGTCAGCTCAAGTTGGACGGTTGGGAGACAAAATCAGAGGGGCTGGATTGCGTTGATTTGGACATGTGCAGAGGAGAGATGAGGGGTATATTGGGAGAAGGGTGCTAAGGATAGAGCTGCCAGGAAAGAGGAGAAGGGGAAGGCCTAAGTGAAGGTTTATGGATATGGTGAGAGAGGACATGCAGGTGACGGGTGTGACAGAGCAAGATGGGGAGGACAGAAAGATATGGAAGAAGATGATCCACTGTGGTGACCCCTAACGGGAGCAGCCAAAAGACGAAAAAGAAGTTAAACTCTTAATGTAATCAAGCAACTTTTAATCATTAAGATCCCTAGAAACGAGCAATATAATTTTTAGCCTCATATTTTCAAAATGTGCTTATTAGAGTTAAACCGAGTTTGAGATGCTCCTTAAATTGACTCAATGGGGCACATGTCGCACACTTTGTCCCAGGTCACCTCTCCTATCCTCCTCCCGTTTTCCAAATGCCTACCTGACTGTTCCAGAATGACGGTGACACCGTTGGGCCATTTCTCTGTCATGTTGGGGTCCTTCTGCCTGCCTTCTTGGCTGTTCATTTTTTGTTTTTTCTCCTTTTTCTACAGATCACCAAGGTGAAATATGTCGACAAAATCCAAATTGGCCATTACGAGATCGATGCGTGGTACTTCTCACCGTTTCCAGAGGACTATGGCAAGCAGCCTAAACTCTGGATTTGCGAGTACTGCCTGAAATACATGAAGTTTGAAAAAACCTTCCGGTATCATTTGGTAAGTTTGCATACCAGCAGTAAAATGTTGCTGTTTGCAGAATGGCCACCTAATTTAAGAATCTGCTCAGTCTTGTTTTCAGCTCTAATGTTAGTCTCATGCATGTCAAACGTAACCAAAAGGCTGTTTGTTGTGTTAACATTTAGGGTGAAACTGGTGCTTGAATACGTTGATGCTTTTGAACTTAAAGTAGCCAAAGTTGGAACTTTCCCTTCACAGCTTTAGCAAAGGTTTATAATTGTCTTAGACTTATCTGGCCTACATAAATTAAGGGTACGTGAATTCCTGGAGCTCCTTTCCTGTGACTTAGCTAATCTACCTCAGGATTAAGGAAGAGCAGGTGAAGTCTTGCTGTCTGGTACCATATTGAGCTTATTGCATTCCTCATGTGGGCCAATGAAATTTAAACAGAGTTTAGCCAGGGTCCCATCTTGTTTCTCAAGTTTACCGTCTCTCTGTGCACCATGCTGGTCCACTTGTATTTAGGTAAGCCTTTTTTTGAGCATCTGCCTGCACTTATCCCAGGACCTCATAGCATAGATGGCACTTTTTATATGATATCTATATAGTTTCGGGTTAGTTAAGACACCACAATTAAAAATGAACTTATTCCAACCAGGGAGCTACAGGAAAAAAATCATTCCATAGCGTTTTGTTCTTATAGGTAGAAGATCAACTATTATTTTATTTGTACGTGGAGTCTTGAATACGTTATCTTGAGATTGATAAGGTTGTTTGCATTAACAAGTAGTGGACCTGATGAAGTGGCCATTATATACAGTAGGAGCCAGGTCCATGTTTGAGCCCCTAGGACTAACTTCACCTGGACTGGAGATCAAATGTGTGACACTCCTGACTTACTTGAGCTTTTCGTGACCTGGAATCCTTGTGTGACATTTTTCTCTTCTCTCTTTTTGTTTCAAACAGCTTGTGCACATTAATCATTCTTTGTTGTCACATTAGGTTACAGAACAAAGCCAAGTTACTTCATGTAGTGTTCAGTGGAATGCTGGCTTTCCAGCTTCTGTGAATAAGCCTGAAACGATAAATCCAATAATTTCATACTTCAGGGAAATGAGTCATCACTTTTATTAATGCATAAACCTTTAAAATGTAATAATTAGTCTTTTAATTAGCACATTTAAAGCTGAATAAAGTTCAATGTGCTTTACATAGGAAGATGATTACAATGACAATTGCCTTAAGATATATGTGTGGTTTTGGAGCACATAGATTAATATTTAAGCAAACACAATCATATTTTTCCCGAACGTGTTTACAGTGGATATAAAGAGTCAACAGACCTCTGCCAAAATCACAGACTTTGTGTGATAAAACCAAGATAAATCCTGTCAGAACCTGTTCCACCCTAATTGCAATCTATACAAAAAAGTCGAAAACAAATCAAACTCTTTAGCGGAAAAAGGAAAAGCAAATCCTACAAAAACCCGGTTACATTGGTTTGCAGTCCCCCTAAACTAATACTTAATTGACTCGCCTTTTAATTTTATTACTACACTGTCTGGACTTGATGATTTTTTGCCTGCTCCTCCTTGCTGATCTGTCAAATTCCGAGGGCATCTCCAGTGCACAGCTCTCTTCAGGTCACCCCACAGGTCTTGGTGGGCTTCTGCCGGGCCATTCCAGAACATGAATCCTCCTTTGATGGAGCCATTTTTTGTTGATTTTGATGTATTCTTTGGGTCCTCTTTAACTTCCTAGCAGATGCTTGAAGATTTTGTTCCAAAATTGATTGATACATGGAGCTCCTCACGATTCCATCCATCTTGACTAAAGCCCCAGTTGCTGTGGAAGAAAAGCATCTCCAAAGCCTGATGCCACCTCCACCATGTTTCACTGTGGGTCTCCTGGTATTCCTTTGATGACGTGCTGTATTATTTTTGTGCCAAACATACCTTTTGGAATTATGACCAGATATTTTAAAATGGTTTATAGGTGACTGGGTATACCTTTTTTTTTTTTTTTTTTTGCAAAGTTTATCCCGGCTTTAATGCTTTTCTTTGCGAGAAAAGGCTTTCATCATTCTACCCTAACCCACAATCCAGACATATGACGAATACGACTGATTGTTGTCACATGTAGGGAACAACCAGGACTTTAATGTTGCTGCAGGCCACTTGGTGGCCTCCCTGACCAGTTTTCTCCTTGTCTCATCAGTCTTGGAGGAACGTCCTGATCTTGGTAGAGTCACTGTTGAGCCATACTTTCTCCACTTGTTAATGACGGTCTTCGCTGTGCTGCATGGGATGTTTAGTGTTTTGAATACTTTTTTTGTAACCCTGTCCCGATTAATACCTTTCAATGATGAGTTCAATGGCCCCACAGCCTTCAGCAATTGAAGAATATGAAATTTTGTCTGTCTAGGCCAGGGGTCTCCAACCTTTTTTTCCCCCCTGAGAGCTACTTTTACAAAATGAAAATGGCAGAGAGCTCCTCGTGTTTTCTAACTTTTCTTCTCATAGCTTATTTCAACTCAAACAAACTGAATAAACTTGGTCTGCTTGACCATTTACAAAATGTTTGTGTCCACAACTCACATTTTGCATTAAAACATCACAAAAAAATATTTAGTTCACCTGCGAGTGCATTTTGTGTGCCTGTATGCATTTTCTAGTGTATCTCACACTACTGAATTAAAACATGAATGCTGTTAAAACAAAACAATGCAATTCCAAATCCACAGATGTGACTTATTCATTTGTCATTTTGCTCCATGTCACTGTGTCATTTTATTCACAGGTCCAGTCGCACGTGTGATGGGTTGTTTAGTCAGTCAGATAACTCAACAAGAGAGGCAGGTGTATGGTGGAGTGGAGCCACTCGGGTTCACTCATCTGGAGTCATTTCAATGTTCGTCTGTCAGTCTTGTTCTGAACTTTGACTTCATGACATTCATGTCAGACTCACAGAGGTATGGAGACCCAAACAAAGCAGACATTTTCAGAGCTCCTTGGTGAAGATTCTTCTAGTTTTCAGGCTCTACTAAACTCCAGAAATGCTGAGAATGCTGTGGAGACTTTAACTGCACATTATTTTGAAGGTTTACTAGTATATATAAACCCTATGTCTGTCCGCTTTTCACGAGAGAACTACTTAACGGATTGAGATTGGTTTTTTTTCTATAATTTGCTTGAACATACCGGTTGATTTTGCAACTTCTCTCATTTTGCTATGTATCATAGTTTGCTTGTGGTACCGATTTATTTGCGCGAATCTGAGAAACACGCAGTGGCCAGGGGGAGGGGCGTGCCTTCCTCACTCACTCACCGGCTTCGGCATGGTCCTTCACTCCGCTTAGCTAGAAAACAAGAGAAAAATTGAATTCAGCTTTATTTGATCTTTAAAATAAAGTGTTACTTAGGTCTGGATGATTTTGAGTCCGGATATTCTCTTAAGTGTATGCCACATTAAAAAGAGTGATTGCAATTCAGATTGTGGATTGTGATTTGACTTTTTGGAAAGGTCGGCCACCCCTAATTTGAATAATCAAGTTTTCTTATTTACGTAGGATTCATTAACCCTTTGGCGAGCTACTTGAAAAGGGATGTCGAGCTACCGGTAGCTCGTGAGCAACGTGTTGGAGACCCCTGGTCTAGGCCAACTAGCCACCAACTTGCTCCAGGGAATTTACATTTACATTTTCGGTTGTGAACTCTGATGATCCTGGAGTGAAAACACGTGTTGCCCACCAAGCCAATGATATGTTCCACAGAGTTGTTAGAGTGGCTCATTGGTTCATACCAATGACTATTGGTAATGCTGATTTTCACAAAATGTGTCAAACATACTTGAATGGCCACCATGTGCATAGCATGCAGCCAACTCAGCCCTCCTAAGCAAACGTGAAAGTAAAAGTTTCATAACTAGTTGTGTTAACATTTTTATGCTTAATTCAAATAAACCTATGAGAGAGCCAAACTGAAAGTGTGTTTTAGTATTTTTTACAATTTGCACAGGTGTCCCGAAACCTCTATCTGGCATAAAGCCGAGTTGGAACAAGCTGTGTTACTATACCCTCTGAAATTCTGCATGGACAATATTACACTATAGAAAGTTGTAAATTCCAGTGGTAATGACAGGAAAATGGTAATTAACAAATGAAACGAGACAGAACATTATTGCCATTAGAAGTGTACCAATTTCATTTAGAAAAACTGCAACAAGTAAAAATTGGTGAGTACAGTGGTGTCCTACACATTTCAAAGGCAATTGGAAACTTGAAGAAACTGATTGAAAGAGATCTGCCAGACACAAACTCACAACCCAATCAGAAGACAAGTTTCTGAAGGTTACCAGCTTGCATGATAAGCACAGCTTAACAGTGGTAGAGAAAGGCAAGTGCCAGTCTCTACTGTGAAGAAGAGACTTTCTGCTGCAGGTTTGATGGGGCGAGTGGCAGGAAGAAAGCCATTCCTTAAAGGTCAAAGTAAGGCCTTGAAATACCAGCTGTGGACTACTGCAAACTGGAAGAAAGTCTTCTGGACACATGAATCAAAATCTGAAATCTTCAGTTCATCACGCAGAGTGTTTGTACGCCTTCGAGTTGGTGACACCAACTGTCAAACATGGAAGAGGAAGTGTGGTGGTCTGGGGTTGTTTTGCTGGAGGCCGAGTTGGTGACTTGCACAGAGTGTCTCTCACTCTGAATCAAAAGGGTTACCACGGTTTGGCTGTTGTATTAGCAAAAGGTGGAAACTTAGGTGAATTCAAAATTTGAATACAATTTTGTACACTTAATGATTCCTTGACTTATTTTTTTTTTTTTTATTTGCGGTGGTTCATTTGTTCTGTGCCTTGATTTCATAAAGCATTAAGACATAAAACTGCTTGGATTTCCATAAAAACTGAAACATCTTCGGTGTTCTAAATCTATACTTATACATACACAGTTTATTTTTTATGTTATTTACCCTATGTGGTTTGTAGTGATTGCCATGAACGATTTTTAAGCTGTTTTCATGGAGAGTTAAATGTTTCTGTTTATGGAGACCATCACTGGACAAGAGCAAACAATATTAAAAAGCATCCATTAAAAAAGTATTGTGTTACTCTTTCTTGCAATGCATTAATTTTTAATTTTTTAAATTTTTTTTAAGTACTGTTAAGTACTTCTGGAAAATCGGACCAGTGCACAAACAGGAATTGCGCTTTTGAAATGAAAACCCACCTTGCGCCCTCATTGGTCCTGTGTCCTGTCTTCAATTCAGAAGCTTATTTGAACGTGCTTTCTGTTCATGGACTGGTCCCATTTTCCATAAGTGTTTACTTAAGAATATTCTGAGTTATGTCCATCATTGTCAGTATAGATGCCAATAACTTTCATTCTCCAAGTAATTTTTTGAATGGAGCATTCCTTTAATATTCCTCATTCTCAAAATATCATTAAGAAATGTTGATTTCAGTGCATTACGCTTATATTTTGTTGTGCTTTTTTGTTATGACACTTATTGTGTCTGGAGCATTTTCTATCAGAGTCATTTAAGCTGTTTGGGTGCGTAGTCTTTCTTTTAGCTATTTGAAAATCGGTTGCTCATAGTAATGTGCTGTTCTTTGACTCGTTTAGGTAAAGCTCCATGGAAAGAAGTTCCCCGAAGGCAGTTCTGTAGAGTAACTTATAGCAGAGTCCTTATGAGATTGTTGCTCATTCAGTTTTCTTTTTCTTCCTGGCAGACGCAGTGCCAATGGCGACAGCCCCCCGGCAAGGAGATTTACAGAAAGAGCAATATCTCTGTCTATGAAGTGGATGGAAGGGATCACAAGGTACTCCTTTTAACTGTTCACCTCTAAGTTATGGCCTCGAGAATTAAAAGGGCTTGTGGGAGATATGAGATGGGGATAAACTGGGATTCCATCACATTGCTGGCTCCTTATTTTCCACATTCTCGTGGCTACATTGCTGCCTTCTGTGCTTAGGAGAGCAAACATAATCGCTTTAAGAGCAGCGGTGAAGTCTGAAAGACATACTGAATCCTCCTCTCTTACCTTTTAGATATATTGTCAAAACCTGTGTCTTCTTGCAAAGCTATTCCTGGATCACAAGACCTTGTACTTTGATGTTGAACCCTTTGTTTTCTACATCCTCACGGAGGTGGATCGTCACGGTGCTCATATTGTTGGCTACTTTTCCAAGGTATGCAAAGTTATTCAAGAGCTGACATTTGCCTGGTGTTCTGCTGCACTTGTGATGTTATGTGTATGGATGTGTGTTTGTGTGTGTGATGCTGTAGTGTGTTTGACTTTCTGTTGTTAGGATTATGTTCCACGAAAAATGACAGCAATAAAGTCTTAAAGAGAGAGACTATGTTCATTGCACAGTAAGTCACATGCTTTAGAAGTGTTACATGAAGCATTCTACAGATAGTAATTTAGAAAGACTAAGTATTTAATTCAAGACAACCTCTTTTCGACCTTTTTTTGGCAACACATATTGTGTTGTTTAGGTTCTTCAGTTACTCTTTGTATGTTTGTGTATGTAGATATGTGTGTGTTTCTGTGTGTTCGTATCTATGTTTGTATATGTGTATATGTATGTATGTATGTATAATTTAATCTACAGGCAGCTTTATTGAATCTATTGTCAGTCATTTATCAAAGATCTTTGATAAATGAAGGCCTATTAATGTTGGATCAATATACCCATCTGTGAAAAAGCACATATTTTGTGTCCTTTGATTAATCAAACTCTTAATCTATTAGATGGGACGAAGGTACAGTCCTCCCCACTTGACCACATGTTGTGTCAGAGAACATCGGATTTTAGTTTAAAGATGCGGCCTGCCGAATTCCAGTTTGCTGCAGATGTTAACAAGAACATAAGCAATTCCAGTCATTTGAGTCTCGGTCAAAGAAGGCTAAGGTAAAGCTTGTCAGAAGCTTTGAAAGTCCCTGCATAGGTAACAGTTCTGGTGTTGGGCTATATGACGGCAGGCCATGGTGACCAAGAAAAAGAGGATAGACATCAAACCATGTGAGCGACCCAGGATGTTTGTTTCTATGCTTCATGCTTGCTTGTTTGATAATTAGAAAAAGCTATGTGGTAACGTCTTAGAAATGCTGTGAAACCAGTTCTGTCAGCAAATGTAAATTCACACCAAGTTGGTTAACTGTGCTGCTGAGTTCCTCTTGTTGGTCAGGTACAAGCTTATAGATCGATAGATCTTTATTGTCATTGTCACTTTTACAAAGGAACAATGGAATTGAAGTTGCAGTCGACTCGGTGTGAGGCATAAGAGTTAAAAAGACAAGAAGAGAGAAAATAATAACAAACCGAATAGTAATAAAAGTAGTTTACAAAGTATACGAATTGCACTTGTTATATGTACAAATTGCACTGGTTGACTTAAGGTCTATATTGCACATTGGGAGAATGATATGGAGCAGTTTTATTTGAGTTCAGGGCAATGATTGCTTTTGGATAAAAGCTGTTTTTAAGGCGGTTTGTCCTGGTTTTCATTGCTCTGTATCTCTTGCCTGATGGCAAAAGCTGGAAGAGGCAATGACCGGGATGTGATGAATCCTGTGAGATGTCTTATTGCTTTTTTTGTGGCATCGGGAGGTGTAGATTTGTTCCACAGTGGAGAGGGTACAGCCAGTTGTTCTCTCCGCTGTCCTGATGACCCTGTGGAGCGCTTTCCTATTTGCCGTACCACACACACAGTCCGTATGTGAGCACACTCTTGATGGAGCAGTGAGAAAAAGGAAGGAGCAGATTTATGGGGAGATGGTTCTTTCTGAGGATTCTCAGAAAATCCAGTCTCTGCTCCACCTTCTTCAGCAGCTCCTTGGTGTTAGTGCTCCACGTCAGGTCATCCTCCAGCTCAATGCCCAGAAACCTGAACCCCGGGACCCTCTCCACACAGGCCCCGCCAATGATGAGTGACTGGATGTCAGTTTTGTTTTTTCTAAAGTCAATAACAAGTTCCTTCGTTTTTGTGGTGTTGAGGAGCAGGTTATTGACTCTGCACCACCGTTCCTCCTCGTCCCTGTATGCCAGCTCACCCTCCTTGCCCGAGATGAGTCCGACCACCGTCATGTCATCCACAAACTTTATGATCTTGTTGCTATGTTGAGTGGGGACACAGTCATATGTGTAGAGGAGCGGGCTGAGCACACAACCCTGCAGCGTCCCGGTGTTGAGGCTGAGAGCAGTGGAGGTGTGGGGACACAGTCTGACCCTCTCGGAGCGACCAGACAGGAAGGCCAGTATCCAACTGCACGTGAGTGATTGCCTTAAAGGTGTCTCCTGTCTTTGTTGTCACTTCCGTAATCAGCTGCCAGGGTGACCCACCTTTCTCGCTAGTTACTGTCAGGACTGCACCGTCCTGTCTGTAAAGCAGTCAAATGAGATGGATATATTAGAGAAGGCAGTGTGCGGTGCAATCTGTTAATACCCTTACGTTAGTCAATTATTTGTGTAGTTTTGGTGCTTCAGTTACTGTACCTGAGTGCACTGTGACTTCTAAAGTCGGACTTGTGACTTACATGTGAAGCTCACTGTAGAATGGGGCAGCGAAACACCCTCAGCTGCTTGTCACACAAATTAAAAGATTAAATCAGTTAGGACTGTTGGGAGTAGGAGTGTCAGAAGGAATGAGAAGACAGTTAAATTAGAGTGAACCAAAAATAAACAATAGCGTAGGAGCTGGTCTGACTGGCTTATGGGTATGTGGCACACTTGTTCTATCTGAGGTGGTTGGAGGGTATGGCAGTGGGACTGTAGTGCAGCACTTCACACTCCAGTGTTGCTGTTTCATTAAGCTTCAGTTAACCTGCACTGTAAGTCCAGATATGTTAAGGTCATATTTAAATGTTAACAATGTAGAGTCTTGGAGTGGCAGAGCATGCTTGACTGACATTTTAGCTTTTATTTAGACATTCTGCTTTATCAAATACTTCTGTATAACTTAATAGTGACAAGTTAAGCAAAATGACACCTTTTATTGGCTAACTAAAAAAAGATTGCAATATGCAAGCTTTCGAGGCAACTCGGGGCCCTTCTTCAGGCGAGATGTAATCAAGGGTCCAGAGTTGCCTTGAAAGCTTGCATATTGTAATGTTTCCAATTAGCCAATAAAATGTCATTTTTCTTGACTTGTCACTACATTCATAATGGCTAACACAGTACAACACCCCAGTACTATAACTTAATAGAAATTTAAAATGGTAGGAGTTTTACATGTTATAGAAATTTGTTAAAATATTTACCAATAATCACTCCTGTACAGCGCATGCCACTCAGTACACTTGTTTACGTGCAGCTCTGAGATCTGCTTTGTAAAAACAAAACTATTACCAGCTTTGTGGATGTTATGCCAAGAATTCTACATTTGCAGGTAATTACCTTGCCAGGAGCCTTCATACACAATAGATGATGACTTGTGTTCTGTTTTCCCTTGGAACAAAGGATGTGTTTAGAATACAAATTGTTCTTAGATAGATAGATAGATAGATAGATACTTTATTAATCCCAATGGGAAATTCACATTATAAGTACACTTGTAAGTACCCCTGTGACCTGGGGTTAGATTAAGTCACTGTCCCTCTCAACTAAGGCAGGTTAGTGTGAGAAAAAGGCATCTGTCTTAAACAAAAAAAAACAATAAAAAACACCATTACCCCCAAAACTTAACGGGCAACTGGCCGACCTCTGTGAATCCAGTAAATCGACAGAGATTGTTCTAATAAGTATGATCTGTCCTGACGTCCTTAGAAAGCTTTCTTGACTGAGGTTTTACATAGTTTGAGAATACCTAATCTTCCTATTCGTTGCTCTGATGGTATAAAAGTCGGTGTTGAGCGTGCTTCATTGAACCATTGGTGCTACTGCAGTGCTGCTACTCTCCATGGGCTTAGAAAGTCATTATTGTCACACATACTGAGTACAGTGAAAGCCTAATTTGCATATGCTAATAAACATGTGAGAACATTCAGCAATAAATTGGTTCCTGGTCACAGTGCCTCAGGGTATTCAAGTTTAAAAGACCCCTCACCTCGCTATCCCCACTAGGGATAGGCACAAACTCCATATGAACATCTTTATATATAATACACCACTGTGGCTGTTCGTTTGTCTGTCCAGGATTTTAAATCACCTGTATTTCGCAAACTGTTTGAACTATTGACCTTAAATTTGCTACACATATACTACGTGACGTCTACTATCCGCTTTCAGGGTGTTGATTGACCTCTAAGGTTATTCCTCTTTATTTTATTGTAAAATCAACTCTCAGCAGGGCGGCACATGCGTACAGGCACCATTCTCATCCCTACCACCTTCGCCGTCACTTCTCCTACCTCTTAAATCGTTCTTGAGGCAGAGTGAAGACTTAAGTGAAAAATTAAAGAAAACGTACTAAACGTACCAAGTAATTGCAATGCAAACACGGACTTAATCAGTTTTAACATGAAAAGATGGAGAAGAAAGAAGAGAATAATAAATAATAATAATAATTCATTACATTTATATAGCGCTTTTCTCAGTACTCAAAGCGCTATCCACACAGGGAGGAACCGGGAAGCGAACCCACACGTACAGAGAAAGAAAGAGGAGGAAAACTGGGAATGCTCAAGTCAAGTGTATTCACTGCACGTTATCGTTACAGCAGTACGCCATTTCTAGTTATCAATAATAAATTAGGTAAAGGGGTTGAAGTAGGGAAAAAAAAATCTGTTCAGCATCACCTTCATTTTTTTGTTCATTAGTATATTATAATGAATGTAACAACTTGATGAGTGGAACATCACTTGTATGGGAAATCAACTTCTGATAGCACAGTTAACAAACCTCAGTTACACCTTTGTAAAACTTTGAAGTAAACTGATCCATTTTTCGTTTGTTTTTTGGACCATATAGGAAGCCCTTAATTCGGGTGTGGCGTTGTTTGATGCGTCTTGTTGTCTTTAGTGGCCACCACATTGTTGCTCACATTTATGTCGGGGTTAAAGCTGCTAAAATTGCTGATATTAGCCTTTACCAGACTATCCAGACTGCGCACTGGAGAGATTCTGAAGGACTGGAAAATGGCAAATATCATCCCATTATATAAAAAGGGTGACAGGGCAGATCCAAGCAACTATAGGCCAGTAAGCTTAACATGCATCACAGGAAAATTAATGGAAGGAATTAAGGATAAGATCGAGCAACACCTGGCAAGGACAGGAGTTATTCTAAGCTGTCAGCATGGGTTCAGAAGAGGGAGGTCGTGTTTTACTAACATGCTGGAATTCTATGAGGAGGCAACAAAAGGATACGATCAAAGTGGAACTTATGATATTATTTATCTGGACTTTCAGAAAGCATTTGATAAGGTGCCACATGAGAGGTTGGGCATCAAATTAAAAGAGGTGGGAGTTCAGGGTGATGTTTGTAGATGGGTGCAGAATTGACTCAGACACAGGAAGCAGAGGGTGATGGTGCGAGGAACCTCATCAGAACTGGCCGATGTTAAGAGTGGTGTTCCACAGGGGTCAGTGCTAGGGCCGCTGCTATTTTTAATATATATAAATGATTTAGATAGGAATAAAAGTAACAAACTGGTTAAGTTTGCAGATGATACCAAGATAGGTGGATTAGCAGATAATTTGGAATCCGTTATATCAAGAAGGACTTGGATAGCATACAGGCTTGGGCAGACTTGTGGACGATGAAATTTAATGTCAGTAAATGTAAAGTATTACACATTGGAAGTAAAAATGTTAGGTTTGAATACACAATGGGCGGTCGGAAAATCAAGAGTACACCTTATGAGAAGGATTTAGGAGTCATAGTGGACTCGAAGCTATCGACTTCCTGACAGTGTTCAGAAGCCATTAAGAAGGCTAACAGAATGTTAGGATATATAGCACGATGTGTGGAGTACAAGTCCAAGGAGGTTATGCTCAACCTTTTATAATGCACTGGTGAGGCCTCATCTTGAGTACTGTGTGCAGTTTTGGTCTCCAGGCTACAAAAAGGACATAGCAGCGCTGGAAAAGGTCCAGAGAAGAGAGACTAGGCTGATTTCAGGGCTACAGGGGTTGAATTATGAGGAAAGATTAAAAGAGCTGAGCCTTTACAGTTTAAGCAAAAGAAGATTAAGAGGTGACATGATTGAAGTGTTTAAAATTATGAAGGGAATTAGTGCAGTGAGTTCATCAAGAACACTGGGACACAGTTGGAAACTTGTTAAGGGTAAATTTCGCACAAACATTAGGAAGTTTTTCTTTACACAAAGAACGATAAAAACTTGGAATAAGCTACCAAGTAGTGTGGTAGACAGTAAGACGTTAGGGTCTTTCAAAACTCGACTTGATGTTTTCTTGGAAGAAATAAGTGGATAGTACTGGCGAGCTTTGTTGGGCTGAATGGCCTGTTCTCGTCTAGAGTGTTCTAATGTTCTCTCTGTAAGATTAGTTGCATTCGCCTCAACTGCAGTATTTATGGCATGTTCAAGCCATTGTTTTGGTGTATTTTTTTTTTATTTAGCTGTCAATGTCAGATTGTTTTTCGCAAAACCTTGTCTTTTGCATTATTTTCTTTTTTTGCTGCACCATGATGGTAATTTTGAATTAACATCCATTTTCTCTTTTGCTTTTTTGCCATGCGGTAAAACATCAAATGTTCAGACTCCTAAAGTGACCTATTAGACACCGGCTTAGATATTCAGGTCTGCTTAGACGCATTTAAAATTGTGAAAATCGAAGTGAACTAGGAGTACATGCTGGATAGCCGTGTTGGTGCCTGTACTGTCAGTCAAACCTTAGGCTTTTTCAGATGTGAAACTTTTTTTTTTCCTTTCTATGCGAAGGTCACAATCTGAACGGGACTCCCATGGTGTGCACCTAAGATACACTGATGGTAGATCTGGCCATGGAATAATGGAACCCAAACCCCCAGAATCCAACCTTATTCCTCCACCTCCTCACAAAATTTCATGATTCCATTTGTTTAGTGTTTCATGGACTTTGACAACTTTTTTTTTTTAATTGCTTCTGTGCATACACACTATAGACACTGAGTTTTGCGTCTCTATGTTTAATGTGGCTTGTTGAGAACATCCCATTCATTCTGAACACTTCAGGGAGTAGCATATCCCCTAGGAGCAGCTTTCAATGAAATTGGGTGTGTTTTAATAAAGCGGTTCTGACTGTTTTTGTTTTGTTGATTACATTTGACTTAATGTCTGTCATTTTGGTACTGAGTGTGCTTAATGGCCTAGTTAGAAGTTTCTAAGTTAGCTGCTTTTAATTTGTGTAGTGAAGTCATTCTACTGCAACCCAACCTCATATTTTTCCTTGTTTCACAGGAGAAAGAGTCTCCAGATGGCAACAATGTGGCATGCATTCTCACTTTGCCTCCCTACCAGAGGCGAGGGTATGGCAAATTTCTCATCGCCTTCAGTAAGTTTCAAGTTTAAATTTAAAATCAAGTGTACAGAGTACATTGCAGTTCTTCCCTATATGTCTCATCTTAACTATTGACAATTGTGCTTTACCGGCAACAGACGATGAATATCAAGACCGTACATTAACTGGAGTAGCAGACCTGAGTCTATGTACAGTAATCCCTCCTCCATCGCGGGGGTTGCGTTCCAGAGCCACCCGCGAAATAGGAAAATCCGCGAAGTAGAAACCATATGTTTATATGGTGATTTTTATATTGTCATGCTTGGGTCACAGATTTGCCCAGAAACACAGGAGGTTGTAGAGAGACAGGAACGTTATTCAAACACTGCAAACAAACATTTGTCTCTTTTTCAAAAGTTTAAACTGTGCTCCTTGACAAGACAGAGATGACAGTTCTGTCTCACAATTAAAAGAATGCAAACATATCTTCCTTTTCAAAGGAGTGCAAAGCAAGCAGTCAAAAAAAAAATCAATAGGGCTTTTTGGCTTTTAAGTATGCGAAGCACCGCCGGTACAAAGCTGTTGAAGGCGGCAGCTCACACCCCCTCTGTCAGGAGCAGGAAGAGAGAGAGAGAGAGCCACAGAAAATCAATACGTGCCCTTTGAGCTTTTAAGTATGCGAAGCTCCGTGCAGCCTGTCCTTCAGGAAGCAGCTGCACACAGCCCCCCTGCTCACACCCCCCTACGTCAGCGCAAGAGAGAGAGAGAGAGGAAGAGAGAAAGTAAGCTGGATAGCTTCTCAGCCATCTGCCAATGAAATCAACTGGGCAAACCAACTGAGGAAGCATGTACCAGAAATTAAAAGACCTATTGTCCGCAGAAACCCGCGAAGCAGCGAAAAATCCGCGATATATATTTAAATATGCTTACATATAAAATCCGCGATGGAGTGAAGCCGCGAAAGGCGAAGCGCGATATAGCGAGGGATCACTGTATATATACGCAGTGCAGTAGGTGAGTGTTTGGACAGTGACACTTTTAATACTAGTTTGGATCTCCAACCAAGCAAGCAAGCTTTCATTCACTTTTAGGCCCTTTATCGGAATAGTTGTGCCTGACTTGAACGATGTGTGTAACACATCTGGCCAAGGAATAACTAGGCAGCCAATTACATGTGAGAAGTGCTACAGCTCCTACACCATTCACCTTTTTTATGTAAATATCCTTGATTTAATTCTGAATGTCTACACCAAAAGCTTGTAGTTTGTTCTATTTCAGATGGAGAGAGCTACATTAATTGTAAGAGTCAATTGTTATTTAGGTTATGTTAAATTGATAGAAGTATTGTCTTAGTAATGTTAAACTGTTGGCCTATATATTAATGCATAGACTATGGGAGATTCTATTATATCCCCCACAAGCTAAACTGAACTGGAATATTCTAATTATTTCTTATCCCCCTTACTACAGATTAGTCCCAGTTCATAATCTGCCTTGCAGTTGGTGAGGCATGGAGGGCAAACAATTTTCAAACCGTATCCCGTAACATGTCGTATTGACCATATTGAATCTAGAACGTACTGAATGTATTAAGTAATGCATATGTAAGTTTGCCTTAGAGAAATAACAACCTTTAAGTATAGAAAGCAACTGAAGTTTGACAAGAAAAAGCTAAGCTTGTAGAAGAAACATTTTTTTCCTTTATTCATTCATCCTGCATTTGTAGTAATTTTTTTTTCTATTTTTGTGTGACGTTTGTTTGGTTTTTCACTAAGCCTTATTTAAAACAAACTTTACTGGACTGAGAAATTTCTTTTGTATGCATTTGACTCCTGCTGATCCTGCCTTACTAACTCAGTACCTGCTGGATTTCGAGACCCTGGAAAAGAGGCAGCTACATTAATATCAATTATTTCACTGTCCAAATGCTTATCAACTGCACTGTATTTAAGAAACACTTGGATAGCCATTAGCACAAGTAGCTACTGTTAATTTCTGTCACACTGTCCATTTTCTTCTGCTCTGAACTATTAGGCCAGATTCTGTGTCACTATCCCTGATGTCTGTTGTACAGGTTATGAGCTTTCAAAACTGGAAAGCACTGTGGGCTCTCCAGAGAAGCCTTTGTCTGATCTAGGCAAGCTAAGTTATAGAAGTTACTGGTCGTGGGTCCTGTTAGAGATACTGAGAGATTTCCGGGGGACACTGTCCATTAAAGATCTGAGGTAAGGCAGTCTGTTTCAACCCCTCCTTCAATGTAGACGGACTCCCACAGACCTTTTTGTTTAATTGCTGTTTTTTGGGGTTCTTGCAGCCAGATGACCAGCATTACCCAGAATGACATCATCAGCACTTTGCAGTCCCTAAACATGGTGAAATACTGGAAAGGTCAGCATGTTATCTGTGTCACCCCAAAACTGGTAGAGGAGCACCTCAAAAGTGCCCAGTATAAGAAGCCGCCAATTACAGGTAACGCATGCTAGCGAAAGCGGGTCAGTGAATCTGGTTAGTTGATTTCCCTTGTTTAATGAGATTAATTATGGGTTGTGCACATATATTTATTACCTCCTTTGGTTTATTCATTTGTCTTATTTATCAATGTGCATGCTTATTAATAATAAACATTCTCAAACCAGCACAATCCAATTCAGTCACATAGGGCTGGAGCCTGTCCTGGCAGCATTGGGCACTAGGCAGGAGACAACTCTGGATACGGTGCCAGTTTTTGTAAAAACTAAAATCTGTACATCATCTTTCACATTTGCCTATTTTACCATATACTGTCTATTTAGTGAGTATAGAAAAAAAAATCCTTCGAAATATTTTTTTTTTTTTTGCTTTACAACCTTAAATGAAAACATAAACTAATATTTCTTCCTAGCTTTACTTTCTCAATGCAATCTATAACATCCAAGTGAAAGATATCACAGCTACAGTTTAGAAAAATTATAAAAAAATCAAAAACAAGACCTACTGAGATTAATAAAGGATCACCACCACCCCCCATCTGTCAATGTCATTTTCCTTTAATGACATCCTTGAGTCTCTTGGGATACTTCTCTATCAGCTTTGCACATCTAGATTGAGCCCACTCTTCTTTACAGTTTAACTGTTCAAGTTCGGTCAAATTAGATCCTGAGTGGGCCACACCAGGACATTCACTTTTTTTCACCTTCAGCCACTGGGTGGTCAGTTTTTCTGTGTGCTCTGGCTTGTTGTTGTGTTGAAAGTGAACATTCTGCCCATCTTCAACTTTCTTGTAGAGGGTAGCAGTTTTTCCTCTAGAATTTAACGGTATTTTGCCCCATCCATTTTTCCTTCTACCCTAACGAGAGCCCCAGGCCCTGCGGCAGAGAAACACCCCCAACAACAGGATGCTACCACCTCCGTGCTTTACTGTAGGTATGGTGTGTTGTGGATGGTGAGCTGCATTAGTGTATCATTTGATATTGATGTCAGATAGTTCGATTTTGGCCTCATCTGACCATAAGACCTTTTTCCACTTGGCATCAGTCTTCAAGGTGCATTCTGGTAAAGCTCAAACGAGTCTTAATGTGGCCTTTCTTGAAAAGTGGCTTTTTCCTTGTGACCCTCCCGAACAAGCCACAATTGTGGAGCGCTTGTGAAATTATTGTCACATGCACACCATTAATGACCACTGTTTGCCCTCAAATCATGGAACTCCTTCAAAGTGGCCTGTCTTACCAGTTTCCTCCTTGCTCTTCCATCCAGTTTGGAGGATCCATGGAGGGTCCTAGTAGTACCAAACACTTGCCACTTCTTTATGATGGACTTTACTGAGCTCCTTGGGATTGACTAAGCCTTTGAGATTTTTTTGTCTCCATCTCCTGCCTTATGTCTGTCCACAACTCTATCCCTGAGATCTTTTGAAAGTGGCTTGCCACCCATAGTCAGTTGTTTGCTGTCAGTTGCACTACCAAGCAAAGGAATGAATGCTCCAAGAAAGCTTCACTAATCACACGGATTACAATACCAAGGTCTGCAGTAGAAATGGTGGGCACTTACACCTGATTGAGTTTAGGAGGTAGGGTGATCCTTTATTAATCTCAGAATTTCTTGTTTTTGATTTTTTTAAAATTCTGATGAACTGTAGCTATGATATCTTTCATTTGGAATGTTATAGATTGCATTGAGTAAAAAAGCTGGAAAAAATATTAGTTTGTGTGCTTTCATTTAAGGCTGTAAAGCAAAAAAAAAAAAAAATAGGGATATTTCAAAGGGGGGTATTCTTTTCTGTGAGATGGGGTCTGCCCAGGATTTGCTTCTGCCTTGCACCAGTGCCGCCAGTTGCCGAAAACTCTGAAATAGATAAGCGAGTTGGAGAGTGTTATGTTTAATTTACTTAATTGCTTTGCTTATTTATTTATAAATGTGTTAAATTTGCTATATTTTAACAATGTATCTATGCTCATTTATTTGTTTTTCTTTACATGTGAATTGCCTAATCAGATTTTGTTTGTGTGTTCTATTTTTTCATACTTCTATTTGCTCCATCTTCTTTTTTTTCTCACTAATCACTGTATTTGTGGATACGTTTCACATTGTGAAGCCCACTTAATCCAATTTTGGGGTCCAGTGCCTGTCCTAGTAGCATTGCTTGCTAGCCAGGAAACAGTCCAAAATATGGCCACGGTTCATCTCAGGGCTTAACCCGTGGCCACGATTATGAGGACCTCATAATCCAATCACTTGTAGCGACAGGCAGTGTGTACAATGGGCAGGGTCTTAGTCAAGGAGAACTTGTGACCGACACTACATTTTTTTTTTTTTCACTCCTTTGTTTTGCAGTGGATGGAATGTGTTTGAAATGGGCCCCTCCGAAACACAAGCAAGCAAAATTCTCCAAGAAGTAAGGTCCTACCAGTCAACGGAAACGCAATCAAATAACACATCCTGTATGAGGTGGAGGGATGTCCCATCACAGGACTGTGGCGGCGACAATGGCAGCGGGCGGCGCAGACGTACAGTATAGTGAGGCACTTCTTGCAAGCGCCACAGTAGCCTCGTGCCCCGAAGTTGATGCTGTTGGAATGCTAGGCATCTGTAGGCTCATTCGCCGCTTTTTACTTTTTATGACGTTTATTTAGTATTTTCCTCTGTGAGTGAGGCCTTCCTGAGTGTTGGGTTACCGTACTGACAGAATGTTTTCCACCAGTAAGTCAAATCAAACATGCATTACAAATAATTAAATAAACCAAGGTATGTAAGGTGGTAATGACTGACAACAGTTGCACACAACAGTATGTGATACCCGCGTGTGGCAACATTTACTGTTAGATGATCCATCCCTCATTGTGATATGTGTGATGTCATGGTTGTCACCTCTTCTCCTTACCGTTGACACTTCAGCCTAGAGGCCTGAGGTGATGTAAGGCACTTTGTTTTCCCGACACTGACCTCGTGAGTCTGGCCTGCCTCCGTAGCGCGTAATCTAATCCTGAAGAAGGTGAGCCCCGCATCGTCCCACTTCTAAAACTGTGTGGTATTCAAACTGAGGATAGGAGGTGGGGTGGGCCAAAAGCCAGTTCTGTGCACTGTAGGCATTTCATACTACACCATCTTCCTGCGGTCACTTGTGTGTCCAGCCTGAATCACTTTATTGGTCTTGTACCTCATTTAATTTAGTCGAAGGGGTCACCCTTTATTAGGTGAGGTCATCCTAGTGTTCAAAACTGGCAAATAAATGGCAATCGGGGAGTGTTTGTCCTACAGATAGAGGGCTCCTTGGGAACTTTTTTTTATTTATTTATTTATTTTTTTGTAATTTTTTTTCTCCTGGCAGTGAGCTTAATATTTGCATTTTCTTTACTTTAGTGGAAACAGATTGTCATAGTGAACACTGTGGGGTCACCCCTTTTCTGTATCCTTGAGAAAAGAAGAAAATTTAATGCAACAATAAATAGATTTAATCGAAACATTCTGGTTGTTTTAAATGGAGAATTGTGTAATTATGGGTTTTGTACAAAGCAGCTTACCTCCACACTTGTCCATTCCATGCGAACATGCTTCATGGTGGGGGTGCTATGTTTGTGATTATGTGCAGAATAACGTGTGGTAATTGGGTGATGGCCAGAAAGCTCCATTTTGAAAAGAAAGATGGGTGGGAATGGAGTTAGGAGAGGAGCAAGGCAAACACCTTTGCTTTCCAAGAGGAACATCATGTAAAGAATCATCAGAAATGCCCTCAAGCCTTTTGGAATAATGACAGACAAAAGTCCAACACTTTGGACAATGTGGAGTCCACTGAAGGCGAGGTTTGACATTAAGAACATCCGACCTACAATTAAACATGGTAATGGTATTGGGGATACTGTGAAGACTTTATTGAGGAAGCCATGAATTGTGCACCTTTCCAGAATATTCTGAAGGAGAATGTCCAGTGTACGGTCTGTGACCTGAAGTTGTGAAGTGCCTTTGGGTTACACAGTCGGACAAGGAGCAAAAACACAATCAAGTCAGCAACTGAATGCTTGGGAAGATGCACAGTGAAAGTTTTGAATTGGCCTGGTCATAGGTCCTGACTTGAACCAACTGCTAGAATGAGCAGTTAAATCAGCTCTGCAAAGAATAGTGGGCTAAACTTCAATACGTGGACTGATATGAGTGATGCAAGTATTGAAAAGATGGCGTAATTAATTACTTTTTTTACACAGGTGATAGGGGTGTTTGGATAAACCAAGTAGCCATTTTTAAACAGTGTTGTGTGTTCACTGATGTCCAGATAATTTGCCCCCAACACGTTTCACCTCCGGTGATTTTCACCACCCACACACATTTCGCCACCACTATGTTTTGCCCCAGTATTTATGTACATATCTATAATTGCAATTAAAAATTTAATCGGCAATGTACGAACAATCACGTGGAGGGATGGCACAGGGGATTTCAGGAAACTTGTGCTACATTATTCCCAAATATTTACAGATTCATTGATGCTTTAAAAAAACAACAAGGTTTGCACAATTTCGAACTTTCACAACTAATTGTCGGTAATCCAGGCAATCAGAGAAACGAAATATGCTGCTATTTCTGCTAGAATCAAAGGACTAGGCCAAAATTTTGAAAATCGCAATGTAATCGATTACCTTAGAGAGGCATCACATACAACATTTGACTTCTAATCAATAATTTTATAAACAAATTATTTTTTGTGAACATTAAAATTAGAGATATTCAGTACATAATTGTATTTCACATGTTTTTTCGCAATGGCATGTGATATTATTTTTTGTAAAATCGTTTGGATTTGTTTAATCGAAATAAAAATGTACAGTGCATCCGGAAAGTATTCCCAGCGCATCACTTTTTCCATATTTTATGTTACAGCCTTATTCCAAAATGGATTAAATTCATTTTTTACCTCAGAATTCTACACACAACACCCCATAATGACAACGTGAAAAACGTTTACTTGAGATTTTTGCAAATTTATTAAAAATAAAAAAACTGAGAAAGCCCATGTCCATAAGTATTCACAGCCTTTGCTCAATACTTTGTCAATGCACCTTTGGCAGCAATTCCAGCCTCAAGTCTTGTTGAATATGATGCCACAAGCTTGGCACACCTATCCTTGGCCAGTTTGGCCCATTCCTCTTTGCAGCATCTCTCAAGCTCCAACAGGTTGGATGGGAAGCGTCGGTGCACAGCCATTTTAAGATCTCTCCAGAGATATTCGATCGGATTCAAGTCCGGGCTCTGGCTGGGCCACTCAAGGACATTCACAGAGTTGTCCTGAAGCCACTCCTTTGATATCTTGGCTGTGTGCTTAGGGTCGTTGTCCTGCTGAAAGATGAACCGTCGCCCCAGTCTGAGGTCAAGAGCGCTCTGGAGCAGGTTTTCATCCAGGATGTCTCTGTACATTGCTGCAGTCATCTTTCCCTTTATCCTGACTAGTCTCCCAGTCCTTGCCGCTGAAAAACATCCCCACAGCATGATGCTGCCACCACCATGCTTCACTGTAGGGATGGTGCCACGTTTCCTCCAAACGTGACGCCTGGCATTCACACCAAAGAGTTCAATCTTTGTCTCCTCAGACCAGAGAATTTTCTTTCTCATGGTCTGAGAGTCCTTCAGGTGCCTTTTAGCAAACTCCAGGCGGGCTGCCATGTGCCTTTTACTAAGGAGTGGCTTCCATCTGGCCACTCTACCATACAGGCCTGATTGGTGGATTGCTGCAGAGATGGTTGTCCTTCTGGAAGGTTCTCCTCTCTCCACAGAGGACCTCTGGAGCTCTGACCGAGTGACCATCGAGTTCTTGGTCACCTCCCTGACTAAGGCCCTTCTCCCCCGATCGCTCAGTTTAGATGGCTGGCCAGCTCTAGGAAGAGTCCTGGTGGTTTCAAACTTCTTCCACTCACGGATGATGGAGGCCACTGTGCTCATTGGGACCTTCAAAGCAGCAGAAATTTTTTCTGTAACCTTCCCCAGATTTGTGCCTCGAGACAATCCTGTCTCAGGTCTACAGACAATTCCTTTGACTTCATGCTTGGTTTGTGCTCTGACATGAACTGTCAACTGTGGGACCTTCTATAGACAGGTGTGTGCCTTTCCAAATCATGTCCAGTCAACTGAATTTACCACAGGTGGACTCCAATGAAGCTGCAGAAAATCTCAAGGATGATCAGGGGAAACAGGATGCACCTGAGCTCAATTGTGAGCTTCATGGCAAAGGCTACTTATGTACATGGGATTTCTCAGTTTCTTTTATTTTTAATAAATTTGCAAAAACCTCAAGTAAATGTTTTTCACGTTGTCATTATGGGGTGTTGTGTGTAGAATTCTGAGGAAAAAAAATGAATTTAATCCATTTTGGAATAAGGCTGTGACATAACAAAATGTGGACAAAGTGATGCACTATGAATACTGTCCGAATGCGCTGTAATTGTATTTCATATGTTTTTTCGCAATGGCATGTGATATTAATTTTTGTAAAATCATTTGGCTTTGTTTAATCGAAATAAAAATGTATATATGTTTACAGAGCATTTCCTTGAAGTGATGCACTATTGCTAACTTGATCATTTTGCTACAAAAATGTTTAAAAATTAGGAAAGTCAGTTTTGAACGCTGAGAACAATTATTCACTTTATTTTTTCTAGAAACTTCCAACACTCAAAACGTCTGGGTGTGGGTATTAAAGTTACTGGGGTGGGGGCGAAATGTGAGAGGCAAAATTTCCGTAAACCGTGTTCACTAGGGTTCTGCTATTCTAATATTGCAATTTGTTTAAAGGGCTTGAGGCCTTGCAAATAAAAGAAGATCTTAGGAAGGGGGCAAATAGTTTTCCACCACGCTGTGGGTACGTGTTAGCTTGGTGTTGTACTGGAGAGCGCCCAAAAGAATGGGGGGAATATGAAGATTGAAGGTGAATCTCAGCGTCATGAAAGCTTTGTGCACCACGTAATGTCAAATGGAAAGGAAGGAGCACCACTTGGATGACATTGTTTATTTAATCTTATTGGAAACGAAGACTATGTGGAGTGCCAGTCCTCCCTCAGGTAAGTCTCCATTTTGAAGTGGTTTATTAAGTTGATTCATCAAAACCTCAATTCAAAAGATTATGGCAACTTCATAAATTTTTATTGTTTCAGTAATCAGTTCAACATGAGAATACATGGATACAAAAATAGTGAAATGGTGTTGTCTGTGAGAAGCACCAATAGTGACCAAAAAGGTCAAATCACTTCATGAGCTACCAGGCCAGCTGCTGTTACAGTTGACCTGCATTTGAAATTCTCCTGCAGGAGTTTGAAACCGTTCTTCCATAGGAAAGTCATTAAGCTAAGGTCTGATTGATGGAGGTGGAAAGCTCTTCTACAGTGATGGATGATGCATGATGATGTCTTACAAATGCTTGCTTAACTGTGTCTGAGAAGGGCCATGGCTTCTGGAGGACGTTCTTCCCATTTGGATGCTAATTGCGTGCCCGTCACAGCACACGTGTTTTAAAGTTCCATCATATAACAAACTGGTCTTACTGTTCCTTGGTGATCTGAATTAGTGGGCGTTTGGCCCTGACCTTTCTGTGCAAATCGCTTCAAGCCAGCCTTGTAAATTAGGAAAAAAAATAAAAGGCTGAGCCTGCTGACTTAGAAAATATAATAATTTTACACATTTTCCCCCTTAGGGGGGCACTATAAACCCCTTTTTAATGCAATCAGGATTTGGACCCTAATCATTTGTAAAATGTTACAATCATAGGTTCCTTACAGAAACATTCCAACAGACTTGATTCCTGAAATGTGGGAACTCAGGATTACAGTGGACTGCAGCACCAGGGGTCCGCTTTTTTTTTTTTTTTTTCTTCACAGCAGCAGTCTCGTCAACAAAAGAGGTGCCAGGGTGAAGATGGTGACGTCCCAGCAGACTGCCCCATTTTTCAAGTTCATAACAAAGGTAAAGTTGCCCTGAGGGCTCTGGGGTTCAACCAGCAGGCTCGTGGTTGCGCTTGCCGTCTGATTGGTGTTGGCTTCGATCCACGTGACAAAGGATGTGACACGTGTGTACACCCCAGGCTTGTTGGCCTCGGCACATCCCTCTCCCCAGCTGACTATCCCGGCCTGGATCCAGGAGCCGTCAGATCTTTTGCAGACCAGTGGACCCCCAGAATCGCCCTGCAAAGACAGAGAGAGAAATGGCGAGTTAGTGCTAGAAAAGACGGAGCTAGGAGACTGGGGTTATCATTGTCGCGTATACAGAGGAGAGCGGAATTCTTTACTTTCATGTCACCATTCAATATGTCGCCAAGGTTTGGGTAACAATCTCGCCAAAAAACTTGTGTTTGAAAAAAAAAAAAATGTTAATATATTGCAACTACCGTGGATTCAGACCCCGTTCACGTTTTTTCACATTTTGTTATGGTGTAGCTGTGCTCTGAGTTTGTTTTCTCTCATCAAGCAACACTCGATACCTCACAATAGGAAAGTGAAGTTCTTAGTTGAAGGACCTTTTGGCTCCGATTCCAGCCTGGAGTCTGCCTGGAACTTCGCACACCTGATTTGGGAATTTTCTGCCATTCTTCCCTGCAGATCCTCTTGCACTCTGTCAGGTTGGATGGAGAATGTCGGTGGATATCTAATTCCGGGTCTCTCTAGAGATGTCAGTTCAGTTCATTTCCAGTGTCTGGATCAGCAACTCAAGGACATTACCAGAGTTGCCTCAAAGACCCTCCTGTGTTGTCTTAGCTTTGTGCTTAGGGTCGTTGTACTGTTAGGAGGTGAACTGGTAACCCAGACTTAAGATCCAGAATGTCCTGAGCAGAATGTTTCCTTGATTCAGCTGCCCCCTCGACCCTGACTAGTCTCCTAGCTTCTGAAGCTACCACCACTGGAATGGCATTACCCAGGTGACAATAGATGTCTGGTTTCTGCCAGACATGATACTAATCTCGGTTTCTTCAGACCAACAAGTCTTGTTTCTCGCAGTCTTGAGAGTCCTTTATTTGTCTTTTCTGAAAACTCCAAGTAAACTTCCATGAGTCTTTCACTTTCCGGCTACTCTGTCATAAAGCCCAGGTCAAGACCCTTCTGGAAGTTTCTGCCATCTCCCACACAGGTTCTCTGGATTGCAGTCAGAGTGACCATTGGGCTCCAGGCCACCTCTCTTACCGTAACCCTTCTCCCATGATTGCTCAGTTTGGCCAGTCATCCAGCCCTAGGAAGAGTCGTGGATGTTCCAAACATCTTCCGTTTAAGAATTATGGAGGGCAACTGTGCCCTTGGGAACTTCAGTGTTGCAGCCTTCCCCAAATCTGTAACTCGACACAATACTTCCTTGCGTGCCATCGCTTGGTTTGTGCTCACCTGTGGGACCTTCTGTGGACAGGTCTGTCATTCCAGTCAAGTGAATTGACGGGTGGTGGACTCCAAACATCTCAACGATGATCAATTGAATAGGAAGCACCTGAGCCACATTGTGAGTGTCATGGCAAAGGCTTGGAATATTTGTGTCAACGTGACATTAAACCCTAACCCTAAAAACCTAATCCTAACTGTGTTATGCTTCTTTTCAGTCCGGAGTTGATGAGAAAAATTAATTGTAAGGTGGCAACATGGCAGAAAAGTGAAAAAGGAAGGGGTCTGAAGGCACTATATGAACAACCTTGAGGTCAGTTGCTTTGAATTGGAAGGGACCCTGAGGAAAAAGTCAATGAAAACAGCAGAAGGAGACACAAACCACGCACAGATAGCGGTCCGAAACAGATCTCTAGATGTTTGAGGTGGAAGTTCAAACCACTACACTGCTGTGCCGTACCATCAATCACAGTACAGGTGTGGTGCAAAGTTCGTGAGCTCTTTGGAATTGTCTCCATTTTTCCATAACTAGGACCTGAAACATGATCAGATTTTTATAACTCCTAAAACTGGATAAGAGAACCCAATTAAACCCATAAAAACATGATGCTTGTTCATGAGGGGAATGATCCAGGGTTACGTATTTGTGCGTGAGCCTCTCGGGATCTCGGCTCATCTGAAGTCAGATGTATCCCTTGATGGGAAACCAAAATGGTGGGGTGTGAGACACCTCATTCTATCTACTACCAAAGGCTGATCTTCACCACACAGGTTTGTGGAAGTGTGTCCTGCCTCAGTCAGAAGAGATCCCCGAGGACCTCAGACAAAATATCGTCATTGATGCTGACCAGGCTGGAAAAGGCCACAAACCCATTTCAGATTGTGTACAAATGGAGGAAATTCACACCACTATTGTTACCCTAGACCAGGAGTGGTCAACCAACAAAGGAGTACTCCGAGAGCAAGGAATGGAATATTCCTGGAGGTCACAAAGAAACCAAGGGCAGTATTCATGGATCTTAAGGCCTTTCTTGCATTGGCTGATGTTATTGTACGTGAGTGTGGATGGCAGGATTGTAAAGGAGAAAGAAGAATGGTGCTGCCTCTCTAAGCTTTGCTATAGACCATATGGATAAACCAGAAGAAGACTTCTGTGGATGGATGAGTCCAAGACAGAACATTTTGGCTTGAGTGAAAAGTGTTGTACTTGGTTACTAACAAACATTACAATTGTGGCAAGATTCCTTAAGGGTGACCTGGGCTCGCAGGACTCTTACTGTTGAGGACTCGAACTGCTGGACCAGGCCAAGGGATCGCCCACATAACACCTGGCTGCGGAAGATAGGTGGTCATTTCCAGAGGGTGGGAGTGGACCACGTGTGTCTGCCTGGGGGGTTGCCAACCATTATCCCGAGGTATTTCGTTGTGTGGTGGGTGTGGCAACACGCTGTACCAGTGCAAGCTCCCCAGCCTGACCTTACGTGAACAATACATTCCAGCATATGAACCTTATGACATGGTGGTAGCACTATCATTGTTTGGACCTACTTTACTGGCACTTGACCAGCATGGCTTTTCCTTCATTAATTGGAACTATGAATTCTACAGGAAAATGCTGCCATGAACTGAAGCTTGGGAGATTGTGGGTCATGCAGCAAGACAATGACTCTAAGCACATAAGAACGGTTGATGTCTTAATCGTTATCCTATAGAGCTGTTCATGCAATCAGTTCATGAAAGGAAGCCCACCCTCGTCCCCGAGCTGAGTCACTTCTGCTCAAATTCCTCCAAGCCGAGGTGTTGGGCAGATCAGCGTTTCAGTGAACTTACGGTTGAACAAGGTGGTCACACCAGTCACTGAAGGCAAAGATTCCCACGCTAATATGTCAAATTGGATCCTAGTGCTCCATAAATTAATGAGCAAGTCTAACGTTTTTGTGTCCTTTGTTTAATTCGGTTGTCTTTATCTAGTTTTTGAACTTCCATAGAAATCTTATCCCCTTTCAGGCCCTACTTATGTAGAAGATTCTCAAGGGTTCACAAACTTTCCATCAACTTACTGTTGAAGTCACTTCACTTTGCACAGTTGTGGCTCTGCCACAGCGTGCCCTGCCTTGGCGCTATATAACGATACCCTACTGACTTGTCCTGACTGGATTTCTTACCTGGCAGGAGTCCTTCCCACCCTGGGCGTAGCCGGCACATATCATGTCACTGGTGATCGTCAACCTGATGCTCTTGTACATTGAATTACATGCAGTGTTGTTGATGATCGGGACCTGAACTTGCTGCAGAGTTCCGGGATATGGCAGAGAAGCTGGAAAAGTAAAAAAAAAAAATAGAAATTGCTGAGTACAGGAAGTCTGTAGCAAGTCTGTTTCCTAAATGATGCCCACCATTAACTGTGCCATGTCCGTACTCATACATCACGAAGTCCCTCACTGATGTTACATTTTTGACGGCTGGCACACATACTTTGAGTCTCCACAGCTTGTTCCACACACTTGCCAGGGTAACTTTTCCCGTCATTGGAGGGTAGGGGGGTATGGCGCCTGGGCTCATCACCAGCTGGCAATTTCATTGGTTGGTTTAAATGTCGTGACTATGTCTAAGCTGCAGAAAAAAAAATCTTTGCTAAAACCTATCGAGATTATTTCTTGCTCTCTGAATTGATCTTTTGGGTTCCTGTCTTTCATTTTGTTCTTCTGACCTCGATTTTCATCTTTGGCGTCGTCGTTTTGCCACTTATCGATCTCCTGGCTTTGACAATTTTCCGTTTTCGTGTCTCTCTCTAACTGGATTTGCCCTTTAAAAAAATCTTGTCAGTTTCCCGACACAACACGGGCACAAATATGCGGCGATAAACGTGTGTAGGGAACGCAATTACTGGACGGCCCTTTCCATCTCGGAGAGTCGTTGTGGAAAACGGTGTAGGAATTGAATTTAGTGGACGTTTACAAGAAAATAGGTTGCCGTACACAATAACGTGTTGTTCTGCTTTGTGCCTTGTGATGGTTTTCAAACAGGGACAGATTAGGACTCTATAGAGTATTCCTTGGCACAAGCACTCCGGGTGCACCCCCTTTTGGCTTATTCTTATGATTTGGACTTCTTTATATTTTGTTGGGTTTCTCTGAAGCTGGAAAACTTGTATTGGTGCCCTATTGGAGGTCTGTAAGTGATCGCCCAAAAAGGGCACCAAAGACAGCATTTCAGGAGAAGAACTTCAAACCAACTGTGAACCGTGGTGATGGGATCATTTTGGTTTGGGGTTGCTTTGCTACTTCAGGGCCTGAGCAGCTTGCCGTCATTGAGTCAACTCTGCATCATATCAAAGTGTGCTTGAGGAGAATATGAGGTCACGTGTCTGGAAGCCGAAGCTGACCAATATGTGGACCTTTCAACCATAAAGGATGGCTTGAAATAAAGAAATGGAGGGTTATGGACCGGCCAAGTCAAAGCCTTGATTTGAATCTCAATGAAATGCGGTGTTGGTGAAACAGGCAGGACAAAACCCACAGACATCTTGCAATTGAAAGAATTCTGCATGGAGCGTCCAAGAATGTCACGGAGTCAATGTCACAGATGGGTGGGCAGTCATGCAAAACACTGACAAGGAGTTATTTCTGGTCAAGGGGGGAGTACCAACTTCTGACACCAAGAGTAGACCATTACGTGTAGCGATAATTTTGTTAAATAAATGATTGAAAAGGCATTGTTTGCATGAAGATCTACTGTTTGCACATTCAGATATGTTAAAGAAGTCAACAGTTTCCATGGGGTGCGCTTACTTTTTCCCATGACAGTATATGTGTACTGTATATGTAATAGAAAGCTGGCACAAAGTAGGAGCCAACAACTTTTTAACATGAAGGAGAACATTTTCGTTGTATTTTTTTTCTGGTAAGTGTCCACCAATTGAAATTCCCACATTTTCCTCAACTGGGATGGTCCTACTACTTGTGCTCAGCCTCGTCCACAAAGCTGAGTATAACAATGCAGCACTGTACATTCAAATTAGGTCCACTTTCATCGTGAGCCACTGACCACAAAGGAATAAGCAATTAGAGAGAAACGCACAACGGACATTCGTAAAGAAGGAAGTTCATCTCAAGTTCATGAAGGAAGACGACAAAAACAAAATAAGCAAACAACGAGGATTGAGAGATGGAGATGGCCGACCGCAGTACAGGCCTGAAGAGTAAGAAGCGGACTCGTTTCTCACCTGTCTCCTTGATGTTACCCCAGCCAGTCACCCAGCAGTTGTTTTGGGAAGTGAAGATGGTGCTGGCGTTGGGGAGACAAATGGGGAGGATGAATTCATTGAAGGTAACTGGTTGGTTCAACCGTAGCAGGGAAGCGTCCTTTCCAGTCGTTGAAGATGTGTAGCCGAGGTACACGATGAAGTTTGTCACCTGGCGGATCACCGTGTGACTGCTGGGCTGGCTGACGTTGTAGAGACCCAGGTAGACAGTCAATGAGGAGGCGCTGCTACCCCTGAAGAGGAAGACACAAGCACACGAATTCAAGGTCGGTATGACGGTGCTGGCGCAGCGGAAATTAGACGGGGGACTCACGTCAGAAAGAACTTCTGTACTCGGAGAGTTGTGGGGCGGATCTGGAGCGTGGGTGAAAGTCTGAGCACGCTGTCCGTTCGCTGGTCATGTGTGAGAGTCCGCATGCGTTAGTTCTTGTCCCTGATAGTCCGAAACGCCGTACTGCCCGGAGCCTGAACGTTGTTGCATTTGTCGTTAACCTTGTGTGCGTCTATTTTGTTGTAAGTGACACGTTTTGTTGTTGGTCTCATTAGAAACAGAGCACAATTTTTTTCTGTGAGTAACGTTAACAGCTCTAACGATGTTCAGGGGTCCCTTTATGTCGAAGTGTGTTCAGTTTAACGTTTAAAACCATGTAAAGTACGCTAAGAAATGTCATTTCTCTACTCGTATAAAACGGACCCGGTAATCGCCGTTGAACTGGTGACCGTGAGCACTCCATGTCTGTACGGTTTGAACACATTTAGAAACTTCTCAGCGTCTTTGCCGGCACCGGCAGGCCGTGGCGCACTGTTACAGTTTTCCTGAATTGCTAAAGCACTAAACCCCACTCTCTGAACTGAAAGCTCAGCTCCCTGAACTCGGTTATTAAATCATTCGCTCTTCTCACAATACCACTGGCAGTTTTCACCGAGTGAAACACAATGTGCAGATCTCGTTGACTCTTTTTGAAAAACTCTAAACACATCCTCGTGCAATGAAACTCATTTTGCACTGCATTGCGCTTGTGATGCATAATAGATAGATAGATAGATAGATAGATAGATAGATAGATAGATAGATAGATGTGAAAGGCACTATATAATAAATAGATAGATAGATGTGAATGGTGCTGTATAATAGATAGATGTGAAAGGCACTATATAATAGATAGATAGAAAGATAGATAGACATGAATGGCACTATGTAATAGATAGATAGATAGACAGACATGAATGGTGCTATATAATAGATAGATAGATAGATGTGAATGGCGCTATATAATAAATAGATAGATAGATAGATTTGAATGGTGCTATATAATAAATAGATAGATGTGAATGGTGCTATATAATAGATAGATAGATACTTTTTTAATCCCAAGGGGAAATTCACATTTGTTTAAGATATTAATATCTGATAATAAATGATTATATATGATAATATATTAATATATGATAATAATAATAATACATTTTATTTATGTAGCGCCTTTCCCATGCTCACCCCAACTTGATGAATTCAACCCTTTGACTCGAGACTGGTCACTCCTGTTTCTAATGATGTGACACGTCCCATATAAGCCCGTTCAGAGCGCTGTAGACTCCATTTCCCAGATACCCTGATTAGAAGTCTGAGGAGAACTCAGGGGGCTACTGCTGAGGACAAAGGGGGGGGGGGGGGTGCTGCTGGAAACCCTAAAAGGGAGCCGGCTAAGCAATAAAGGAGGTCAGGTGTTTTGTGTCTGTGCTCCCATCTTCTTCATCTGCCTTGGACATTCGCGGTGGTGTGAGTTGTGTGTCGGATTTGCCATCGCCATCGTCGGAGGGTGCGCTCCCTGACCCCCCACATTAGGACTGTTCATACATTGGTTACAGTGAGCTGTTCACAGGATTGTCATCTTGTTCCTTCGTACCACAACATCTGTTCCTGCTGCTTTTGGACTCTTTATGGACTTGGTTGTTCGGGTTTATTGTTAGGTGTTCATCGTTGTGGTTTTGTTTCCACCTTAACACCATAGGGGAGCAGGGAGGGTTGTCTGTTTATTTGCTGCTTATATTTTTTGTCTTATTCAATACTAACTGTCCCCAGTGGCTTAGCCCAGGTAGTAGTGAAATGGGACAAACTTTAAAAATCAATAAAGAATACAAAGAAATGTAATTCTGGCCACCTGGAAGGTAGGTACACTCCAACGGCCAACGTTGCCACTGTGTCTGATCATGTTGGGCTCTGATGGGAGAGCGTCCCCCGCGTGGGGAGAAAAGCACAAGGCCGTGATATCTCTGCCAGTGAGCAGCTACCCTCTAAAACACACGAGAGACATGAATGTCACCACTGAGGTCAGTAAACCTCTCAATGACGAGGTCCACACTCTCTCCGCAGACAGGCACCCTGCTGATGGCCGTGCCCAAGAGGTCATTAAAGGCCTGGCAGTTTGGTTTTTATCAGGACCCTCGGAGTCCTCACTCAGTCTCTCGCGAGCCCCCCATTGACTCCATGAAGATCACAGCAAGTCTCTCTTCACCAACAGATGCCCCACAGCCGCTGGACCCCACGAGCCCACCCAGCACCCAGTCCATACAAGCACTGATCACAGCAGGAGCAGAACACCACGGAGTTAGGAATTGGTTTTTTTTTGTAAAATGCGTTTACTGTTTTGTGAACAATGAACACTCGTCCGGGAGCCTCATGCCCTGAGCACAGTGCTGTCCATCTTCTGATGTAGTGTGCAATGTCTGCTCAGTCCTCGGGGTATTCGGACTGCTTTGTGTGTACCATCTGAAGACACGGATTGGTTTTGAGCTCGGGTAGACATGTTTTGAGGCAATTGTTTGATTTTGCAAGAAGAGTCGAGAGGTTTTGTGAATGTTGTTTTAGAGCGGCTTTTGGTGTTTACTGCTTTGAGAAAAAGATGAAAGATTTCAGAAAACGTGTTTTAGCAATTCAGAAAAAAATATCAGCTGCCATTTCTGCCGCCATCTACTGATCTGTCCTGCCAGAGCAACTTCACCCAACCATCTAAGAACAGTTTGGTGATCAACATGATGGAGCACCAGGCCATAAGGCAAAAGGGAGAAGTAAGTGGCTCGGGGGAACAAATCATCGACATTTGGGGTCCATAGCCAGGAAACTCCTCATCCCATTGAGAACTTGTGGACAAACAAAAACCCACCAATTCTGACAAATGCCACCAAGCATCGATTCTGCAGGAATGGGCAGCTGCCATCAGTCAGGATTGGGCCCAGAAGTTGATGGATGGACAGCCTGCCAGGGCGAATTGCAGAGGTCTTGGAAAAAAAAGAAAGGGCCAACACTGCAAACTCTGGACTCTGAGCATAAACTTCATGTCATTGTCACTCAAAGCCTTTGAAACTTCTGAACTGCTTGTCATTCTACTTCAGTGTCCCCTAGAAACATCTGACAAGAAGATTTAAAAACACTGAAGCAGCAACCAACACTTGGGTCATTCTCACAATGTTTGGCCACAACTGTAGTTCTTAAAACAAAATGCCCCGATATTTGGTTACTCAGACCCAATTCTTCTAATTTATAATCCAAAAAGGGTCCCACTGCCACCCAAAGACCCCTCATACTTACACCACGCAGTGTGCGGCACACAGCACCCACTGATCGCTGATCAGGGATCCCCCACAGATGTGCTCTCCACTTAAGTGAAGGCTCACCTGCCATGGCCAGGCCCCATCCACAGCTGCAGTGCCCCCCACAATCCGGCTGGTGGCTATGGGGGTGCCACACACATCTGAAAGGAGAGGAGGAACAACAAGGTTTGTGGTGAACTGAAGTCAGCCAGGGTGAAATGGCATTCATTGGGGGTGTTGGACTTCAGAAGCATTAGCATTCACCCACGGGCACACTTCTCACCCACCCAGGGGTTGGCAACGGTAATATTTACCTGTGCTCTGGGCAAGTCTGCAGAAAAGCAGCTGACCTGAAAAAGAAGACAAACAAGAGGAGTGACATTCTGTCCGGCAGCAGAGACTGGCATGCTCTGTGACACAGCAACCGCACTTACGCGTCTCTGGACGGTGGCAGGAAAAGCCACACAGACACGGGGAGAACATACAAACTCCACAGAGGGACCATGCAGGGCACACGCCCTGGTCTTCTTAACGTGAGGCCACATTGTGCCACCACAGGAGATTTTTGTGAAAAAAATAAAAAAGGAACCAATCGGCCGAAGTTGCCATCGGCACTTTAATGTTTAAAGTTTAGTTGGACTGGCGATTCTTAATTGTCCCTAGTGTGTGCTTGGTGTGTGGGTGTGTTTGTGTGTGTCCTGCAGTGGATTGGCGCCCTGCCTGGGATTGATTCCCTGCCTTGTGCCCTGTGTTGGCTGGGATTGGCTTCAGCAGACCCCTGTCACCCTGTGTTCAGATTCAGCGGGTTGGAAAATGGATGGATGGATGGAAAACATGAATTGTGGATTGTGTAAAGTTTCATGTCAACTTTTACTAGAGGCGGGTGCCTGTCCCACCCCAATGTGCACCATAAAGAACAGGCAGCTGTTTAAATAAGAGCCTGTCCAGTGTCTGCTTTGCTTTTTGGGACACAGTGATGATGATGATGATGATGATGAAGAACAAGAAGAAGAAGAAGAAGGCCACATAGGCATAAACACACACAGACTGAGCTATTTCCCTCACTTTGAAACAGTACAGATGTGTGATGGATGGCTGGAGTTCTTACCCGGCCGGGACAAAATGGGGCTCTGTAGCTCCTGCAGCACCCCCTGGTGGCACCCCCGGAGCATTAAATCCCAACTCCCATATAGCCCTGTGGGAATCTGAGGTGCTGCTGCCCCACCAAATAGCAGCTTAATGGAGATGATGTCCTTCATAAGATAACCCCCCCCCCACCTCACCCCCCTGTCTGTCCATCATTGGCCGGGTATTGGCGATTACTATAAGCCTCCATGCTCATTGAAATGTGCCCTGCCTGCCTCTTGTCATGCAAAGAGCTCCACCGCCGCCCGTCACGAATATAAATGGCTTAGCGTGCGGACAGTGACACCGAGAACAAGGAGAGCGCGTCGTCACAAGGGTCAGGTTTCCAAAGACGAGTTTAGTGTAACTTTAGTCGGTGGGGGGCTGCCTAAGCTGACTCGGCCTGGTGGGTCTGCACTCTTGGACATCAGAGCAAAGCCACCGGGGGGAACCATTCTGGATTCCTTGAAGAGCCTTCATTTAGACACATAACTATGTAATATGGGCAGCACAGTGGCACAGTGGGTAGCGCTGCTGCCTCGCAGTAAGCAGACCTGGGTGTTTGCTTCCAGGGTCCCCCCCCCGTGTGGAGTTTGCATGTTCTCCCCGTGTCTGTATGGGTTTATTCCCACAGTCCAAACACATGCCAGAGTGGTGCATTGGCGATCCGAAATTGTCCCAAGTGTGTAGGTGTGTGCGTGCCCTGCAGTGGGCTGGCACCCTGCCCGGGATTTGTTCCTGCCTTGTGCCCTGTGTTGGCTGGGCTTGGCTCCAGCAGAGCCCCGTGGCCCTGTGTTAGGATATGGCGAGTTGGACACTGACTGACTAAATAATACATGTAGAATGTATTATTAATTAATGTAGACTGACTGACTATGTAATATCTTGATATAATAACGATATTGTGGATTTGTGAAGTACTGATAAGTTTGTGATTTTAAATGGACTCTTGCTATGTCCCGTCACACAGCACAGGTCCAGGTTTTTTTCGATCTACTGGGTAGCCTACAAGACGGTAAAGATCCTTGTGTTGTCCCACATTACAGGACGTTTTCAAAGCCCCAAGAGCCAACTTCACCCACCACCCTGAATTTCTCCAGCAAAGGAGCTGCCAGGAGCCGCACAACCCCGTTAAGGTGCCATCACGGAGCAAAGCAAGAAGCGGCGGGCTCCCCTCACGCACCATCACACTCACACAGGGCCAGTTTGGAATCAGCAATAAAAAAATATCTAAGAATGACGAGAGTCCGACTCCGGTCCTGGAGGGCCGCAGGGGCTGCTGCTGCAGGTTTTCATCCTCAATCAGTGGACCAGTTCTGCTTTGGTTTAATTAACACTCAGTTGTCCAAATTGTGCGGAGCCCCGTAAGTATCAGGCAAAATAAATGAATAAATCCATGTGTAATCTATTTGAATTATTAATCCAATAATCCATCCATCCATGTTCCAACCCGCTGAATCCGAACACAGGGTCACGGGGGTCTGCTGGAGCCAATCCCAGCCAACGCAGGGCACAAGGCAGGAACCAATCCTGTTTAGGGTGCCAACCCACCGCAGTAATCCAATAATTATTAACTAAAATTACGTAATTCATTCAAACAGAATATTTCTTATTTTTTTCTTATTTCAGTATAATTTTTCCTGGTATGCAGGAACTGGAAGAGTTTAGCCAGCTAATAGTTTCAGTCAATTCTGCGTTGCTCAGGGCCGTTCACGACCAGATGTTAAACTGTTAACCACTGACTCGGGAATATCGCGACTTCTCCTGCATTTGAGACTCGTTTCGTTTCTACTGTGGTGGTCTTCCAACTGTACTGTAACACTTCCCGCTCACTGATTATTTTTTTTTAACACACCTTACAGTTCACGTGCGGTTCACTAGGCCATAAAAACCACACGAGGCTCCATTATGAGAACAGGAGTACAACGGGGAAAAAGAATAACCAATGTAATATGGAACGGGGGTCCGTGCTCCTGAAATAAGAGTCGGAGAAAAAATTAAAAATAATCCCTTCAAATGAGTTCTGTAATTTGTTTGAATGAGTTTTTTTACCTGACACCTACGGGACTCCACAGATTTGCTTCCTTTGTTCCTTCAATGGCAGCCAAACAGAAATGTGAGGCGTGAAGCGAGCCAACAGACGACCTGAAGGGGCCAAACAATTTCATCCCAACCAGTTTCTTAATTAGAAGCTGATTTTTTTATTGTTAATCAAAGCCGTTATTAAACTCCATGGCTTTGTTGATCTTCTCACTCTGACATGGCAGACGTTTCTTAAACTGCCGATGTATCGCTTTTCCCTGAGAAAATGTTCTAAGGACCTGAGCAGGTGAACACGGCCGAGACCCTCACCTGTCTTTATTTTAAAGTATGGTATGATGGGCACGGGCTGGCTGGTCACTGTTGGCTCGCTTTTCATCTCACTATTGTTTGACCGCTAATTAAGACAAAAAAAAAAGGATCCTTTAAGGGGTCTGAGATTTAAACAGCAGGTGAATTCAAATTTAGGCAACAAAAACTGGTTACTATTTAAGAAAATGGTTGGAATGAAAACCTGCAGCCACCTCAGTCCTCCAGGATCGAAACCGGAGACACCGGAAAGTGGGGAGAGCGTAAAACGACCAGGCGCAGAACGTGAATGTCCATCGGTTATTAAAGTGGGAATTAATGTGGACCACCATAGGCAGGCGAGGTGAGCCCAACACAGAGCTCAAAGGAAATGAGAGAGGCTCTTATGAAGGAAAAATAAATAAATAAATAAATAAATAAACAAAATAAATAGTACTTGACTGAGAGTGTCGTAGTATAAAGCACTTGGACCCCACTTCTATAACTGGCTTGACTGAAATCCATGAATTCACTCAAGGTACACGATCTATGTATCTATCTAAATAATTTTATGATCTTGCCAACTATACTAAAATTAATATCTATCTATCTATACAGTGCCTTTCAGATATTATCTATTTATTCATTTCAAATTCTATCTATCTAATTTTATGATCTTGCCAACTATACTAAACTTAATATCTATCTATCTAACTAATTTTATGATCTTGCCAACTATACTAAAATTAATATCTATCTATCTATCTATCTATCTATCTATCTATCTATCTATCTATCTATCTATCTATCTATCTATCTATCTAATTTTATGATCTTGCCGACTTTACTAAAATTAATATCTATCTAATTTTATGATTTTGCAGACTATACTAAAATTAATATCTATCTATCTATCTATCTATCTATCTATCTATCTATCTATCTATCTATCTATCTATCTATCTATCTATACAGTGCCTTTCAGATATAATCTATTTATTCATTTCAAATTCTATCTATCTATGTAATTTTATGATCTTGCTGACTATACTAAAATTAATTTCTATCTCTCAGTGTAATTTAAACAGTTAAAATACAAGAACGTCATCTTTGTCCCCCATCGCTACCAAAGCTAAACACAGGTGACAGCACGTAGCCCTCGGTGTCCTCCCTAAGTCCTGTCTGGTGGGTGACGGACGCCCTCCGCGCGTTTCGGTTGATTCCTGAATGGAATTAAAGCCCTGCACTTGGGGTGGTCTGTCGTGCGAGAAGAGTGCAGAAATGATTGACCTGCACGATCTTTTACTTGTATACATCAACTCCTGACTTCAAAAGTTGTACATTATTAAAATTAAGTTGTTACTTTATTTGTTACTTCTGTAAGTTAAAACTTAGGTCTCGTCGTCTGCAGAGTTCTTCTTGGAAGTAATGTATACGCTTGTTCAATCGCATCAGCAGCACTTTGACGTGAACACGAGGCGCGCGTCGCTGATCTAAACGAGCGGAGTTTCTTCAAACGAGTGCGGCGACATTCAGCTTTGGCAACGTGAAATCGGCGACTCGGCCTCACCGAGGCTTTGTCTTGTGTTCACACTTCGGCACCTGCTTGTTTTCCGTTTGTTATTAATGAAGCTCAAGCAGTCAATGAGGTGGCATACGAAGACCACCGTTTAAGATTAAAGGGTACACTCGCCCAAAGAGAACTCGACCACAGTACACAGAAACGGCGCGCACCGCACAGCACTAACATTCTGCGGAATCCACACACTAGACCTCCGCGCCGCTCTCGGCCACCATCCCACCGCCTCACGGACTTACCGAGCAGCAGCAGCAGTGGTGACCCACTCAGCACAGCTCGCATGGTGACTGCGGTCGTCTCTGCCGCGCTTTCCTTTACCGGTGACACTCGGGCGTGGCTCGCGAAGCCCTGGGCGTCTACTCGGCTGCGCCGATCTGAACATGACAAGTCGACTTCGTTTGAGTTTTAAAGCTGTCGCCATCATCCCAAACTGGAAACACCGGATCTTCCGAAAAGCTTGTTCTTCAAAAATTTGGCAGTCAAAGGGGTGGGCTCTGGGGGATTTAAGGGGTTGAATTCTGAACAGACAAGAGACCTAAAATGTGTGGACTTCCCAAGGTAGGTGAAATTAAATGAATCGAGTAGCTTTTTATTTGTAAAGTACTTTATAACTTTTGAACGAATTTAAGAGTTAACAACAATAACAGCAATAATAATAATAATAATAATAATAATAATAATAATAATAATAATAATGATGATGATGATGACGAAAGACAGTTCTAGGATTTTTGCTGCCCTAGGCGAAGTTGTAAATGGCGCCCGCTTTGTGAGGACTTGGGGACAGGTCGGGGACAGTGAAGTATTTAGGACCTCGAACTCACAATCTGAGAATATAGAAACGTTTGTTTACAAGACTGTCTCAAAAAAAATGCGCTCTTGAGGGGTGCCACTTCAGAAAGTAAGTAGGAATCGGGCTGCATTAGTGTTTCTTTAACGCTTTTCTAAACGGAACTTAGAACTGTTTAGTCATTACTGAAACTGTGTTTAAGTTCCTATTGTCAACCAACTGAAACTGCACCTTTAGATGATGGTAACATTCTATTATTTAGTCAGTCATCGTCCAACTCGCCATATCCTAACACAGGGTCACGGGGGTCTGCTGGAGCCATTCCCAGCCAACACAGGGCGCAAGGCAGGAACAAACCCCAAGAGGGCACCGCAGGGCACACACACACCAAATACACACTAGGGTCATATTTAGGATCGCCAATGCAACTAACCTGCATGTTTTTGGACTGTGGGAGGAAACCCAGGGAAGCGAACTGAGGTCTCCGTACTGCGAAGCAGCAGCGCTACCACTACGCCACCGTGCCGCCGTGTATTATTTATTTAATTTTAACTAAGATATTATCACAACATATACATGTTTAAATTGAAAAAAATAAGTAGAAAACCTTTAGCATAATGACAACATTCAGTGAAATTGAGAATGTAATGATTATGTTTAAATAGGAATCTTTACCCACAATGCCTATTTACCGTACGCTCGTTTATACAAATAATGCAATCTAGCGATCCAAATAAAGCGCACGAGTGCTTTAGCGCTCCCTGAGCGAATCTTACAAATGCTGGTGAGCAGCACAGCACGATATTTTCTAAGGTGTAATACAAGTTTTAATGAACGTGCATTTGGGAGACGATCATAGTTAAATCAGCTTTTAGCAATTCATTCAAGAGCTATAATCCTGTTGCCGTTTTGGTCGTTTAAATTGATTTCGCCATGTCTGCCTCTTCTGTTACAGTGAGGGTTGTTATTATTGGCATCATCATCATCATCGTCGTTGTAGTTGTTAGTGTTAATATCGAACTGTGCAGGTCACCAGACGTTAAGACCAAACATCGCTAGTATTCGAAAATAATATTAAACAATATAATCGGACATTCGCTTTGAGTCCGAGTGATGTTTGTAGGTCTGTATTATTAAAAATACGTCGCGTCGCCCAGCGCCGTTTTTGGGTAACAGATTGTGCTGTGCAGAGTGCAGACAGAGCAGGCGATGCGGAGGCGCACAACTTAAACACTTCTTTGTGTTCCGGTCCGCTCCGGACACATTTTTCTAAACAGAATTAAAAATCGCATACGCTACATGGGGCTGCAGTAATGCACTGTGACCACTAGAGGGCACCCCAGGCACTTGTCGAGAAGGCAAGGAATAACCCTGATGATAATAAATAATAAGAACTAGCCAACCCGCGGCGTAGCATAGGCCGCATAATTATGTATTGATGGGTGAACACTTCCTGAACGGCAGAGTTGTCCAAATGGGGTGGGTTTGTGGATACGACTGTGAGTGAATGAAAAGATAGACCTCTGGAGAGAGCAACATATAATTGTCCGTGACTGAAAGCGGGATCGTCTGTGACGAAGAAGGCCACGCTGGTGAAAGTTACTTCGTCTGTAGGGATATGTGTCAGTACTTGTAGATTAAGGTGTAGCGAGTCTTCGTTGTTGATGCTTAATATAGCTTGCGTACTGAAATGTTCTGGAGTCACAGTTGAGAAACACTTTGTTAATGTCTTTTAAGCACAGGGGAAAAAATGAACATGTGAAACATCCGTAATGTAATAAGCCACCAAGAAAAGTAACATTGCAACAATGCTATCTACGACCCGATCTCTGTAAACAGAAGTGATAAGAAAATCGAGCCCGGTGGATTCTTTAACTGCCTTGTGGCGCTGTAGTAGTGCTGCTGCTTTGCAGTAAGGAGACTGTGGAAGATTTTGGGCTCCCTTCCCGGTTCCTCCCTGTGTGTATAGCGCTTTGAATACTGAGAACACCGCTATATCAATGTAACGAAGTATTAACAGGAAATTGTCTTCGTGTAATAGTAAAAGGCAAATTATCCGCGACAAACAAACTGTTTTACACGTGGCATAATCATGCCGCTTTTCAAATGTTTTTTAAGCAGAGGGAAAAAAATGAACATTTGCAAAATCCGTAACGCTGCTTTCAGTAAGTACAATGCACACGCGTTTAATTTGTCGGCCACTTTTTGCCAGCCGTCTTTTCTGGTTTGGGCTGCTTTTGCAGTGTTACCGCTTGTGCATATTAAATCTTGAAATCCTTCGAGTCACTAATTAACTAACTAACACCTACCCAGCTTGTGTGAAACAAATGTGCCCGTACTTTCATAATTTTGTTGCAGCCTATAGTGGAGTCAGGCACAGAGAAGGTCAGCTGCTGAGAGAGCGTCTCGACTGTTGCAGGGCCTGCATCGGTGAAGCAGGTGAGACGCTAATGAAACAGAGGCACAGGGCTTATTGGTTTTTAAAGACTGCTTCCTTCATTGTGTTTTAACCTCAGTTTTAAAGGATTGTTTTAAGGATCCCATGGGATACCCCTCGCAAACTGTTTTAGACGCTGCATTCAGCAATTCACATCCGCGACAAACATGCCTCTTCTTACATGGTCCTGCCGTGTCCACCCTCGTTCTCAAAGCATACACACCACCTGGTCGTGTGCCCGCTCGCAAGAGCAACTCACGGCGACCCGCCCACCAACTCTAAGACCATGGCGTGTAAAACAGTTTGTGATGGTGGTGCGTGTGTCATAACCGAAAAGAATAATGAAAAGTCAACGTGGCTCAGAGGTGCATGTGGACTGCTAGCACAGACGAAAGCGACTTATGGGGTGGTCGGTGAGTTGTTGCGTGCGGGCACATGAGCAGGCAGTGGGAATGCCTAGAGAGCGGGGGTGAACGCGGGCCGGGGAATAAGGAGTGTTGGTGGGCGGGGAAACGTTTTCCGTGTTCCTGCAGGACCATCTAAGAAGACGCATGTTTGTCGCGGATGCGAATTGCTGTATGTAGCGTGTAAAACAGTTTGCGATGTTGCACGCCGTCGTGCGTGGTAACCGAAAAGTCAACGTGGCTCAGAGCTGCATGTGGTAGTGATGGGCCGCTCGATACTCAGGTTTCGACACTGTGTCGAGCTTTCGAAGAGCCGCTTCAAGGCTTGCTTCAAATGCGCCCGTCACGTGATTTTGAGTCACGCTAGCGTAATGACGTCATTGATATCTGCGCTGTCAGCAGTCGATTTGGTCATTTATTAGTCTGTTAAAGTGCTTTGGCTCAAAGCGTAAAACTCGTTGTTCTTGCTACAGCGATAAGGTGTGCTAACCCGAGTTCAAATCCTAATTTAGGCTCGCATATGTTGAAATAAGCATTTTGTATAAAACAGTTAAGTAGTACTTGTCTGAAAGTTAACAAATATATTTTGGAAACGTTATGAACGATTTACATGGGGCACCTTTTTCCTTGGTGTGGAATCGTGTCCACCTAGAATCTGTAACAAATTAATGAGCATATTTTGCGTAAGGTAGCACGTATTATAACAATCCAGAATCTACTCTACGCCATGTCGATCATATCAGAGAGGCTAAGAAACGCTTCACTAAAGCCGACGTGGTCATTACACCAGTATATGTGCAAGACACTCTCATTAAACGTTTTTACTATTCAGTGATTCCCACATCTGTAGCTGATTTGTATTACTGATTTCCAAAAAGCAATGTGAGTAAAAGCGTGTGCTGCATAACTAATCACAACTGTCTTTAAAACGGAATCAGCGCCAGCAACAGTGTCTTCTGCAATTTTAGGAAAGCCTCGGGATTTCTGCGTTAATGAGACAAAAAAATTGTAAAGAAACTTTGCGAATTCATCCAGAGGTGAACATAAAGATCACTCAAGTACTGACAAGAAGGAGCAGCTGGATAAGCACATCTGGAGCCAAACTTTCAAAAAAGCACCTGACTGTGTCAGCAACATCCTTTATTTCTGAATGCAACAACAGAGTAAATCATTGATGTAAATAGAACTGCAGACAGACTAAGCTTTTGTCGTTTCTGTATTCTTAAACCATCTTCCAGTCCCACAATCCCCCGCAGTCACTGTCACATTTAACGTTCCCTGCTCCTCACCTGTCGTGTCACCCAAAGTATCAACACTCAGTTTCATTCAAGGCTTTACCGTCCTTCCTTTCATAGACATAAAATAAGACACACATTCCCTCTACATACGTGTCCAATAATAATAGTAAACTGGCAGGAACGAGAAAAAGCACAAGATGGGAATATTCATGACAAGAGCCTCGGCATCAGGGTGAGGATGTGCCTTGTCACCCATTACGTGAGCTCGTCTGCCACCCTTCAGTTGCACTGGCACACCTTAAACTCTGGGGCAATTGCAATGGAGAATACCGACAATGTACACCTTCAGAAGTGGAATAAATCGACTGTATAAGTAGAACATTTCAGGTAAATTATGAATTTTGTTAATCATAAACAATGCAACATAACTATTATATATGTTGTTACTTTTTATTTATTCTCACCAAACGTATGGGAAATGAACATGGGTAATATGTTTATAATCATTCTCACTAAAATACACCGTCAAAATATATTAATGAGCAAACTGAGACACATTGGCCTGTAGGAAATATAAAAAACCGTATGCGCTGCCATTTAAATGTGAATTTCCCATTGGGATTAATAAAGTATCTATCTATCTATCTATCTATCTATCTATCTATCTATCTATCTATCTATCTATCTATCTATCTATCTATCTATCTATCTATCTATCTATCTATCTATCTATCTATCTATCTATCTATCTATTTAGGACAGAATGCATTGTTAATTTGACGCACTCTCTACTGACGCGATGTCACCAAGAAAAAGAAACAGCACAGTCCATGAAACTCATATCTTCCTTGGTTTTTGACCTTATGATTGTCAACATCAAATCAATAAAGTCATTTTAAGAAGATGACAAGTCAGCTATAGTCAGTTCAATTAATGCTCCTTTTAAAAAGTTTGCTTATACAGAATATAAAACAGAATCTCAATGATGCGGGACTCGCGAGTAGTAACAAATAATATGTGACACTAAGAAATTATAATTCCTAATAACGGGAACAAGTAAAAACTACGATTTCCTAAAACGGACACTGTAAATGTAGGCATTTCAATAAATAATTTAGGAGACTTGTGTATGCATTTCAATACCAATTTAAGAGCTACGTAGGCTACCTGTTGTACTATAAACGCTACCTCAAGCAGCACTTAACAGTAAATAGTCTAACAGGACAATGACTGACTGTACGAAGATGCTGCGCCGCTACAATAAAGGGTCACACTGTCATTCTGCATGTTTAGAAGGCGCTGATTGGCTGAAACTGTTTATAGCGAATTGTCTTAAATTAGTAGTGCCGTATAGCGATCAGAAACGAAAAGACACATTTAGGCATGCTGGACAGTAGTTTGTTTTTCTACAATACAAATTCAGTACGACACCAGGGTCTCCAAATACACAAATATGAAGCTTATTACGTTTTACAGTGAAACTCTTTACATACACAATATAATTAGGGACGTGTGCCCCCTGCCTGACTACGGCGGCCCAACCTTCCCTCGACAGCTCGATTCGCTCGCTATCCGTCCAAGCTGAAAATATTGTTAAATGGAGGAATTGAAAAAAAACCTTTATCAAGTGGAGGATCGACGACGCGAACCCCTGGTGTTGTTACCGAGAGACAGTTGCGATACCATTGAGCCACCTAATCAGGATAATCAACGAGCTTCGCACAACTGAACTACTACTACTGTTCTTACTGCGGCGGAGGTGGAAATATGTTGTTTGACATATACATGTTAAATTGGTTTAATTGACACGAGAGTATCATTGTTGTATTCTCGTAATGAAGACGAAAGAATTATATTTATAGATGTATACTATATGACGTACGGTTTTGAACAAAATTAAGCGTTCCATAAAAAGGTTGCACGATTTTCCTAATCTTTTTATATATATAAAGTTGATATATGACAATATATCTTTGACACTATGTATCAGACAAAGGAAATCACAGCAATCCACAAGAACAATAATTACTTCTCAGCAACTACCTGAATTGTAGTTTACCTATAATAACTGAAGTGTGTAATGTCAATACGAATTACAAAATATAACTAGAGAGTTAAGTGTCAGATAGACTCTCAAAATATAGAGGTCAATGTCTTTGAGTGTGCTGAGGCTTCACAGAGATTCAGTAACCAGTGACCATGTCTGCTCGAGACTTCGAAGCCCTATCATGATCCAATCTCAGTACTACGCATGTGTGAGGCTTCAGAGCTCCGTCATGATGCAATCTCAGTACGCATGTCTGCTCAGTGCTTCTAACCAAGCTTGATGATTCCAGTGTGCATGTCTGCTTGGTGCTGACGAGCTCCAGTTTAAAGTACATATGGCATCAACAGAGTTCAAAAACTCGACAGAATTCCCATTGAAATGAATGTTTGTGAATGATCCATACATGTTAAATGATTATGCCCGATTATACTTTGTGGCAAAAAATAAAATTATAAATTATACATCATACAAATACCGACTTGTAGAATGCACAATGCTGCTCTCATAAATATCCATTCTTCACCTCATGCAACGTTTTCATATAGTATACATCTATATATAATTGTTTTTGTCTTCATTACATACATCCTTAAATGCTGAAAACAGTAGTGGTGCAGCGGTAGCGTTGCCGCTCCATAATAAGGCGTTCGGGTCCCACGTCCACCCATTGTGACCCAAAAGAGTCTGTTTTTCTTTTTCTTTTTTCCATTTAACAGCAAATTCCACCGTGGACCGAGAGCGGAAATGGGCATCTTGTTTTATGTCTATAACAAAAAAATATTTGAGTGACGATTTCAACTGTTATTGTAGTTGTTGACGGCGGGTTTAGCGGTTTAAATTTTTAAATATTAAATTAATAAGGTGGAATGTGTTCTTACTTTGGAGGGGGGGGGGGGGGGGGAGCTACACGATAAATGTGTTAGTAACTGGGATTGCGCCTCTATAACTGGAAGATTGCTTAGGAATGACACACACTGGACAACTGTATGTTTTAGGAAATGTTTTCTTATTGCACTGTGCTGTGACTAACACAACGTTTTCCTGATCGCCTGTCCGGACCTTGAAGATGTGTTCATGAGGGAGGGATGCTGTTGTTAAAAGCAAATGCTTTTTCGGCAGCAGGTCCAGATGTGTTTATCCAGCTGCTTTTTGTTGTTGCCTCAGCACTCAAGAGGATCTTTAATGCCGACCTTGATCCATGCACTGCTCACCTCGGAGTGTCCCGTGTGTGTCTGTGTGTCGGTGTGTCGGTGACTGATCTGCGCCGTGTCTCTCAGCCTCTCTGATGAGCTCCGGATTGACATCTTTGAATGTTTGGTGCAGCAGAACAAATTCAACCTGATCTACCACAGTGGGTTTGTTATCACCTTATTCAATGGAGGGGTTCACGGACGTCAAATGGCGATGAAGAGAAGATGAATTAATGTAAATACGTGAGCTGCCGTCCGCAATTAGTCATCGCATTTTGATGGCGATTCTAAGTGGGGATGATTCACGAACAGATCTCTTATGCGATCCTTACACAGTATCTCTCAACATTATTTAGTTCAAATTGGTTATAAAGATTTCACTCGAGATTATTTTTTTAATTATTAATTATGATGAGTCTTTAATTCAGATCGAGCTTGGGTTAGCACTACGCTCAGAATTTGAAAAGCAACCACCTTAGTTAATTGAGCCACTGACGGCGTCTTTTCTCGTAGCGAACTCGTTACTTTTGAGCTCCAAAAATATTGTAAAGTATTAATAAATGAAATAGTTTAATAGTTGATCGAATAATAACATCTGTGATTTAAGGATTTCACCTTTTCTTTCTCAAATGTGCTTACCTATATCATGGCAAAGTACAGGGATAAACCTTAATTTTCTGTCTACTCCGTTTTAATTAAGTCAGAACAAAGAAAACATTTAAGGCTATTAAATGTAATCTGAAGAAAAGATCAGGGTTAATTATAATACTAATAACAGGAGCGATTATAATGATACAATGCAAAAGTAAATACTAGTCGAAAGAGCCGGGAATCCATGAGGTGAGGCGTCTTATTTTGTTTAACTCTTGCTATCGTATAGTGCATTCTGCCTGTCGGCGTTAGTTATATTTATATTTTTAAGACATCAGACACTAGAAGCTGCTGACGATCCCTTCTCTTCGTAGTCAGTCTGTAGCTGCAAAAAAATAAAAGCAATAACAGTTGTAACAGACGTCATTGAAGTGGATCATAAGTTTCTGTAACGTTAATGAAAACGGCCAGGAGGTGTCACTAGAGAGGTGAGTGTCCAATGCTTCGAAGCTTCGATACGATTTCCGACACAATTGCTTTAAACGTGTTGATGCTTCGTGAGGCTTCACTCCGCCCATCACTAATGTGGACTGTAGCACAGACAAACAGAAATGACAGCGTGTTTTCTGAGGCGTCGCGTCTGAGTTGGTGGGCGTGGCTCTGCGAGTTTTCGTCGTATCCAATGGTCTTAGAGTTGGTGGGCGTGGCTCCTTCCTGTGTGCTTTCATGGATGTCTTGCCCGCTCTGGCGGCTGCTGAGAGAATTATATATATAGATAATAATAATCCATCCATTATCCAACCCGCTGAATCCAAACACAGTGTCATGGGGGTCTGCTGGAGCCAATCCTAGCCAACACAGGGCACAAGGCAGGAACCAATCCCAGGCAGGGTACCAACCCACCGCAGGACACACATAAACACACACTAGGGCCAATTTAGAATCGCCAATCCACCATATCTTTGGGAGGAAACCGACGCAGACATGGGGAGAACATGCAAACTCCACGCAGGGAGGACCCGGGAAGTGAACCCAGGTCCCCCAACTGTGAGGCAGCAGTGCTACCCACTGCGCCACTGTGCCGCCCAATAATAGTAATAGTTTCAGAAGCCACAGTGGAGAAGGAATTGAGCGATTAGCGATTCTGCTTCACTGTGTGCGTTGGTTTGGTTTCTGGAGAACTTTAATTTATTTTTTTTTTGCAGCTTAAGCTATCTACCTATCTTGAAGATGAAAAGACACCTTATGATATTGATCTTATTATCTGGAGCATAAGAAAGGAATTATATATAACACATGGCTACTAAAGGCAATGTAAAAGAATGTGTCTATCCTAAGGCTTAGATAATGAAAGACTCGATATAAAATATAACAAAATATACTCTATCTATCTATCTATCTATCTATCTATCTATCTATCTATCTATCTATCTATCTATCTATCTATCTATCTATCTATCTATCTATCTATCTATTATATAGTGCCTTTCATCTATCTATCTATCTATCTATCTATCTATCTATCTATCTATCTATCTATCTATCTATCTATCTATCTATCTATCTATCTATCTATCTATTATATAGTGCCTTTCATCTATCTATCTATCTATCTATCTATCTATCTATCTATCTATCTATCTATCTATCTATCTATCTATCTATCTATCTATCTATCTATCTATCTATTATATAGTGCCTTTCATCTATCTATCTATCTATCTATCTATCTATCTATCTATCTATCTATCTATCTATCTATCTATCTATCTATCTATCTATCTATCTATCTATCTATCTATCTATCTATCTATTCCTCCTTCATCAAACCTTACAAGTTCTATTCCTGAAGGTCGTGTTCTCCTTGAATTCTCCAACCTCAATGTGGTCCATCAGACTGCCCATAGTGATGTGTGGACCGTCACTCCCCATTTCCACCACACCAGCTGACCCCTGGCATTGCGCACGTTGATTTTGGGCTCAGCCAGTGAAGCCCACTTCATGAAGCTGCGGACACCCGGTTGTTGCTTCCACAGACAGTGTGGATCTCTGTTGTGAGTGGTGACACAGATGACAGGTCGGTGGTCCCCCTCGCTGTGAGTTTGGTGGGTTCCACTTCTTGACATGCTGTTGTTCCTCCGCACTTCCACTTGACCATGACAGCACTTACCGTGGACCAAAGCAGATGTTTCATATTCCAACTTGTGTGTGCCAATGGAGATCGCTGGGCTGTTTTCCCGGTTTGACGCACCTGCTAACAGTGAAACACCTGAACTCAGTTCTTCAGATGGTGGTCCGCAGTCTTTTGGCCTGAGAGAACATTCTGCAGGGATTTGTCATGAAATTCCTGCCATTTTACTTTCTTCAGTTTGTCACAAATCAAATCAGGTATGAAATGTGTTTTTCCGAAAGCTGGAATGGCACTTATTTTAAATTGTCTTTTGTTTCTTATTTTTAATTTTGCTGAACCAGCTCCTCTGGTTGGTGCTCATTAGCACACAATGGTGTATCAATCATTCAGCTAATGGGGATGTTGTTGTCACCTCAGAGTGGAATGAAGGAAGCCGGCCATCCAAAAAATACGTGAAAATAAAGCCATTTTACGGTAATTGTCTCCCGACCGGGCGGCACGCCAAGAAAGTTGAAGTCAGAATAGGCTGAGAGGGTAGAGCAGTGAAGTAACGCTCATGGAGAGCTCAGCGCCACGCTGCCGTTTCTCAGCATTCCTTTGTCAGTTTAGTGCTCCTCGTGCTCAGAGGTGACCTTCTTGTGAGTCAAAGGCACTCTGTTCCTTAAAAAATGGAGAGACCCACAACTCCAAACTGTGTGTGCATCTGAATTTTGTGTGTGTGTTTGCCCTGAAAATAAATGTAAAACTTTTCTTTTAGAGATGTATGAACCCCTCAGTGCCCAGGTTTATATCGGCCCAAAAAACTCACTGCTGAAACAGGAAGGGGCGGCACGGTGGCGCAGTGGGTAGCGCTGCTGCCTCGCAGTTGAGAGATCTGGGGACCTGGGTTCGCTTCCCGGGTCCTCCCTGTGTGGAGTTTGCATGTTCTCCCCGTGTCTGCGTGGGTTTCCTCCGGGCGCTCCGGTTTCCTCCCACAGTCCAAAGACATGCAGGTTAGGTGGATTGGCGATTCTAAATTGGCCCTAATGTGTGCTTGGTGTGTGGGTGCGTTTGTGTGTGTCCTGCGGTGGGTTGGCACCCTGCCTGGGATTGGTTCCCTGCCTTGTGCCCTGTGTTGGCTGGGATTGGCTCCAGCGGACCCCCGTGACCCTGTGTTCGGATTCAGCGGGTTGGAAAATGGATGGATGGATGAAACAGGAAGGCCACTTGTGTGTAAGAACCTGGGCGGGGCTAAACAAATGAGCTGCACTGCTTTGGGTGGAGCTTGATGCTCAAGTACCCGTAGACTGAGCGGAGCTAGATGATTGGGCGGCACCAAGCTGGGCGGTTCTAGGTCTCTGAGCACCAGTGGGGGTGGGGGCGGGGTTAGGAAATAGGTTACTGAGTTCCAGTAGGCTGGGCGGGGTTTGCTGCTGGGGTGGAGCCAAGTGCTTGAGTGACAGCAGGCTGTGAAGCAGGGAGACCTCAAGAAGAAGTGGGCAGTGCCAGGAGTCCCACGCATCAAAGTCTCCCCGAAGATGGTGGTGCAGTTCTGCAGAAATGAAACACACGGCAAAGTGGCTTAAATGATTTAATGTATTGTTCAGATGGGCACAGCAAACTCAACTTAGTCGACATAATTAATTTTTTCCAAGTTTTCCATGATATGCTTAAGGTAATTTCATTAACAGAAAAAAAAATATTATGAGTGTGTGAAATGTTCTTTACACCTGGTGCCGCGCCACTGCTCTCAGGGTCACTCAGCTATCCGGTGTTCTCGTTGGTCAGGTGAGCGCAGATGAAGGTGTCCTTCAAAGTGACCCCTGGGTTTATTTTAAGGGCGCTTCAGTTTGTACATCTGGGTGTTTTGGAGTAATCACGGCCATTGTCATGAATCACATTGATTATTTACTTGTAATACAATTTAGCACTTAAACAAAAACTGGACATTAATGGAGATTTATTTATATGTGTGGCTCAGTGTTGAGTATCTGCCATTTGATGTTGAGAAGTCTTTTCATTCTGTCCTTTGGTAGTTGGACAGCATGACAGTTTGCTGACAGGTCCTCATTGTATACAGAAGGCTCTTTTTAATGAATTGTTCAACTGACTTTGACTTAGCATTTAGCTTTGGCTTGACCAAAAATCAGGGTGATGTTCGTGTTTTAACTTACGTTTGATCTCCTGGTCTTTGTTTGAAATCTTTTCAGCATTTCTATGGCAGAACAAAACACAGGCCAAGAGATTTAAACCAGCTGAGTGGCTTTAACAACTGCGGCTGTCTACAGGCTTCATAATCACTCAGACACACACACACACACACACACTTCTGCAAGGCTCCTCAAGATGGCCCCGCCCCTTCTGACATCATCTCTCTCCTCCCAGAAACACTGCTGGCCACTTGCAATGGAATACATAGGCAGACGTGAAAGAGATGGAGAGATACGGTGAGTGTGCAGAGAAAGGCGTTAGAGTTGGTAAACAGACAGAGAGACAGATCTGAAAGACTTTATAAAACACATATACTGCATGGACAGCACTTTGAGTAGTGAGGAGAGTGCTAAATAAATGGAAAGAATCATTATTGCTGTTATTTTATTATTATAATTTTTGGCAGGATTACACAAATAGAGAAATTCAGTGAAAACTACTTGATAGTATCTGGTATAACTGGTAGAATTAAACATGGACTACACATGTTATACATCGATAGATAGGTAGATAGGTAGATAGATAGAATTTGGTGTAGTAGGCAGGATTAGATAGATAGATAGATAGATAGATCTGAAAGGCACTATATAATTAATAGATAGATAGATAGAGTAGTTGGCAGGAGTAGATAATAATTATTATTATGATAGATAGATAAATAGAATTTGGTGTAGTAGGCAGGATTAGATAGATAGATAGATAGATAGATAGATAGATAGATAGATAGATAGATAGATAGATAGATAGATAGATAGATAGATAGATAGATAGATAGATAGATAGATAGATAGATAGATCTGAAAGGCTATGTAATAGATACATTATATTTAGTATAGTAGGCAGGATTGCACAAACAGAGAGAATTAAGTAAAAAGTACTTGGCAGTATTTGGTCTAGTTGGTGGAATTACACATGGACTACATATGTACTATAAATCGGCAGTTAAAGGTACAATATAGTAGATAATTTGTATTTGGTATACTTGTCAAGATTAGTGTAGTAGGCAGGATTAGATAGATAGATAGATAGATAGATAGATAGATAGATAGATAGATAGATAGATAGATAGATAGATAGATCTTTTGGTGTAGTATGCAGGATTAGATAGATAGATAGATAGATAGATAGATAGATAGATAGATAGATAGATAGATAGATAGATAGATAGATAGATAGATAGATAGATATAGAAAGGCTCAATATACAGTAACACACTGACAGATGTGAAAGGCACTATATAATAGACTGATAGGTGTAAATTGTATTTTATTCTGTTGTATGACAGCTCATTTTCACAGACAGACCCTTCGTTTCAGAGGGTGGTCCCACATCAGTGCATCTCATCCCGTGATTGCGTCGGTTAGTTTGAGTTTTGAGATGATGGTGGCCAGGACTGAATGATCATCAGCTTTATTCTCGAGCACTGACCTGATTCCTGTGCCAGTTCTTTTCACAGTACAACTTCATTTTTGGGGGTCTCACAGTCCTTGCCTTTGCACCTGTGACCGCCAGCCTTCTCATCACTGCTGTTGTTTTGTCCCCACTCTACTGTCCACCGAGTAATTTCACTCTGCTCATAAAAGCCTAAACCTACCAGCCAGACTTGGGTGTGAAATCTGAAATCTCCCCTATGAGTGGTGTGGTGGCCGACTGAAAACCCTAAGATAGCGGTGGGCACTGCGTGACACCATGGCAGGGAACATTTCAGGTTGCCTCAAACATGACATGAATCATAGTGGAGCCATTGGGGTTCAGGGGATTGCTGACAAGCTGTGTTACATTCGAGCCTCAGCTGGGTGGTTTCCATGATGCCCATATTTCTGTAAACTGCTTTTTGCTACAAATATTCATCACCACCTGACACTTAATGAAGTGCCCAGGATTTGCGCTCTCTCTGGGTATTGCTAATTAAGTAACGACTGCCTGATTGGCTCACATTCTGTTAAATGGCTTCCTGAGGACTCTGAGGATGGCACCAGCAGGAGGTTTGATGTTCTTTTATTGTTCCCACAGAGGGCAGCACTGAACGTCAAGTCATTGTCCGTGATATCCAGAGCCTTGTGCTCCACTGGTAACAACCAGCAAGTTAGTGAGTGACTTTGTGACAGAAATTTGTTTCAACCAATAGAGGAAACTGAGGGCACCCTCTGTTGAGGATCCATTTACTTTGTGCTCACTGCTTTAAATCCATATTTGTTTAGGGCTACAAATAAAAAGGAAAAACATTTAATAATTATTTAAATTTATGTAGCACTTTTCTCACTACTCAAAGCTCTTTGGATAGTGAGTGGAGAGCCACTTCAACCTCCAATAATGTGTAGCACCCATCTGGATGATGAGACGGCAGCCATTTTGTTACACATTACCTATTAGGTGGTAATGTTAGAGACAGATGATAATTAATGGGGCAGACTGGTATGGCCACAGTGGGCAATTTAGCCAGTACACCGGGAAACACCCAGCTCTTTATGAAGGATGCCCAGGTATCTTTAATGACCTCAGAGAGTCAGGACCTCACTTGTATGTCTCATCTGAGTGATGGTGCCATATTTACAGCACGGAGTCCGAGGATGGGAGTGTCTGCTAACACATTTGCACCAGAAGCTGCCAATAAAAGCACTCACCACTCAAGAGAACAGGCCTTGGCTAGTTACCCCCATAACTTACAGCAAACGTTACTTTTAAACTGGCTTCTTCATCAAGGATTGTGACATTTTTTTCATCACCTGGTGACCAGAACGCTGAGGATAATCATGTGACCAAGCATGGGCTATCCTGACATGAGTTGTACTAAGACATACCAGAGAGACATCTCAGCCTTCACAAGAGAACAAATCGACTCAGAGTACTAAATAAATGGAGAGCAAGTGGTGATAAGGACAGTGCAACTTACAGAAGGACAGGTGGCCCGGCGCCCGCATACTTTAAATCATAGACCCGCACTTGGAGGACTGATCGTTGGCTCCCACCAAAACACTACTAATTCATCTGTTGGAGAATGAGCTGCAGACACAGTTTATTGTCCATGAAATGGAATGTCACCAAAGAGCAGAGGAAGGACAGAAGTTCTGGCTAATTATTTTTGGGAAGAGAAGTTAAAGGTCAAAGTTCTGAGGACTGCCATTATGAAACGTATCAATTATCAGAGGTGTATGGCTATCAAAAGAGGTCTGAATCTTTGGTGTTGCTGTCTGGATGTAACCACCGTGTTACACGAGTTTCAGCCACAGAGTCTGGTCAGCAAGAAAGGTAACAGGATGGCAAGAGCAGTCGTCCAGTGGAAGGCTCCTGTTGTCACCACCATCCTGAGAGACACATTGGGTACCACAGGGGTTGTTCCACTTGACGTAACATTGCTGTTCTCTATTATCCAGTTTACGTAGGCGGTGACCCGAGTATAGACCCCCGGTGCGTTGACTTGAGCACATCCCAGCCCCCAGCTCACAATACCAGCCTGCACCCAGGAGTTGTCAGCTCTTCTGCACACCAAGGGGCCTCCAGAATCTCCCTGCCGAGAAATAAAGAGAAGAGTTAGGACACGGAGAGGAAACCAAAAACAACAAAATGGGAAGAATCCACTGCTGGGTGCCAACTCCTGTTTTCCTGAATTGTCCTCCTTTTGCTGCTAATTTGTATAAATTCTTTTAATTATCTCCTTGTGGTTTACATAACCCACCCTTTGCGCTCTCATAATAATAATGTGATAAGTTAGGAGGTGCAGGGAGTGAAGCTGAGGGCTCCATGAACGTCAGGCAGCCGCTGCTTCATTGCAGTGCCGTTCGCATTTTGAATGTTCTGCAGCTGCCCTTCATTTTTCTTTCACTTATTATTCTCGTAATTTTTTTGTTTTTTTTTTACGTCTTGTACCTACTTTTGTGCATTTTGAGGACAAGGAATTTGTTTTCATGCTTTTTGAATTGTTACGCTAGTCTTCTGGTGACAGCACTTTGTTACTTGCGTGTAGGACATTTGTTGCATGGCCATATTAGCTCAGCATTCTCGTCGTTTTTACACATTTCACCCGTTCATTCGTGGCTTCACTCACTTTATTGTTTTTCTCCCATTACCTCTAAGGGGGCCCTCAGAAAGTTTTCTGACCCTTTCAATTCATTTAAAATTTTGTTATGTCGAAACCTGGTGCTAAAATCTTTTAAATTCATTTTTTACCCTCATCAAGCAACACTCAATAACAGGATTATAGAAATTTTTGCAAATGTATTAAAAATAAAAAAAACCTAAAATGTTACTTTGACCCAAGTATTCAGACTCGGTGCTGCACTACGGCTCAGGTGATCGTCACTGAGATGTCCATCTGTGGTCAAGTCATTTGACTGGACTGAATAGGAAAGGTCTGTGGTGGGCTGGCGCCCTGCCTTGCGCCCTGTGTTGGCTGGGATTGGCTCCACCAGACCCCCCGTGACCCTGTAGTTAGGATATAGCGGGTTGGATAATGGATGGATGGATAGATGAATTAGGAAAGGCGCACACCTGACCACAGAAGGTCTCTAAGTTGACAAAACCCAAACCGTAAAGCCGAGGGATTTTGGCGCAGACCCCAGAGATGGGATTGTGTCGAGGCACAGATGTGCGGAAGGCTACAACAACCGTCCTGCAGCACCGAAGGTTCCCAAGAGCACAGTGGCCTCCATAATTCTTAAATGGGAGAAGTTTGGAACAACTGCCGTGACTCTTCCTAGATCTGGAAGATCTGATAAGGACCGTCAGCACGAGGCCAAAGTGACACTGGAACGGCTCAGAAACACAAAGGTGTTGGCCGAGTCACAGCCCTCATCTGAACCCGACTGAGGATCAGTGACAGAAAACTGACACACCAGGGGCATCAAACCTAGAGGGTCTGCCAAGAAGAAGGGGGAAGAATCACAATGTGCCGAGCTGGGACGTACTGACATCACCAAAAGTATGGAGGTAGTCATTGCAACAAAAGGGGTCTCAACAAAGTATGAATGTGGAGGGGCTTGAATGCTTAGGCAAACGCAAACTGTTGGGTTTTACTTCTGCAGTTAAAATGGTTTATGTGGACATTGGAAATGTATTATTACAGCACAAGAGTTCACGTCAGAAATACTGAATGGATAAATATTGTCATGCAGACAACTGGGATGACTTCAAGGGGATTGAATACTTTTGCACGCCACTCAATATGCATTACTGTAAATATTGCATGCACATAAGGAGCTAACTTACTTATTGTCACTTTGCTTATATGACTGTTAATGTAAATATTTTAGTTCTTATCTTTTTGCAGCCATGTGAAAAAGTAAGTGCACCCCATAATTTGGTTTTACAACATAAAGGCACATATCAAGATCTGAGCTTCTTGTCTTTAGGTGAACGTCTTATACAAACATCAGGCCACATTTATGTTTTGCAGCCCGTTGTATAATTTCAAAAAGGTATAAATGCAAATGTGGAGAAAGTAAATCTATCCCTCCATTTCTCACTGCCTCGAAATCCCACAAATTGAGAAGCACTAGAGAGGGTCTTGTCTGACTGTGTCTTCTTTAAACCTCAGGGATTTACTTTGGTTTGTTTGCTCTGACGTGTGTTGAGATCAAAGGAGCTCACTGAGGCCTTCAGAAAGAAGGTTTGATCTTCCAAGGAGTCTAAGATGGGGTTTAAAACAATCTGAAAACGATCAGAAATCAACTGATGCTCTACAAATGGAGAACATTTCAAACAGGCTGACCCAGAATGAAAGAGGCTGGAAGAAGTCTTTTGGAATCCCAGAATTTCATCACTGGACCCCCAGGTAGCTCTCAAAGTCCATGAGTCTACAATTACAAAGAGGCCGCACAAAGGAGATCTACATGGGAGGTGTACCAGAAGGAAACAGAAAGGACATCAGGGCAAGGCTAAAGTTTGTCCTAGAAACCTCTAGGTAAAGACCAGGACTTCTGGAACAAGGAGAGATGAGGCAGAGGTGGAGTTACTGGACTACCGTACTACAAGACATGTTTGTCAGAAATCAAAGAGAGCATTTGACCTGAAGAATCTGACATAAACTGTTCTGATTTGGGGCTGCTTTAGGGTCTGGGCAGTACTCCATCACAGAATCCACAAGGTAATTCTTCATACTTCCAGAGGGTACTTGATACCATCTGTCAGATGATTGAATCTCAAAACGAAAGTGGACCTTGCAACATGACCATGACCCTAATCCTACCAGTATATCCACCAAGGAAGGGCTGAAGAGAAAGAAGTGGAGGGTTTTGGAATGGCTGAGTCAAATCCCAGATCTGAGATGCTGTGGGGCGAATTTGAAATGGAAATCCCACAGTGGAGAGAATTCTATGTGAAGGGGTGGGAATAAGCGTCTCTCCATTGATGGCAGAGGCTGCTAGACTTGAGGGGGCACTACTGACTAGTATAGAAAAATATATTCTTAAAGTTGATGATTTCCATTGTCACACAGGACTCGAATGAGGGCAATTCCATGTCGGACCAGGGGGTGGCACAGTGAGCTAATCCTTTCTCTGTTTCTTCTGTAGTTACAGGAAATTCCACCTAATCCCAATGACGTCACTTCCGGTTCTGAAGCCCCAATAACATTACTTCTGGGGCCCGATGACGTCCCTTTCAGTTCCGGGACCTGCTGACATCACTTCCAATTTTGGAGAGTGGGAGGACGGGAGGAGTGGTCCGATGACTAACCACTTCCGGTTGTGGGACCCAATTACATCACTTCTGGTTCCGGGCCCGATAACATCACTTTCAGTTCCACCCCTGATGACCTCACTTCTTCTGCCCGACTTTAAAGCCGCCATTTTGTCTCACATAAATCAGTTCTGTCTTGGACTCAGTTATGGACAGATTTCATTGCTTTGTTTTTGAACCCAAACCTCCATTATACGGGGTGGCTACCCCCAAACCTTTCCATGGCGTTTTGTCCTTCATTTGACGGCACATATTCAAAGAGAATCATGAGCATTACCTCCTAGTGCACGTTAGTATAGTAAGGGTTAAATCACACCGAGGCCTGTGCCTGCGTATTTTGTGTTTTTCCTAGCTAGCCGGAAACCACCAATATTTCATAAGTCGAGGTCAGGGGCTGAGGACTGGAAATAATGGTGGCAGGAACTGGACGGGTACAAGGTGGGCAGAGGGTCTGACAAGTGGACATGATAGGTAGACGAGAGTGCTACACTCATCAGGCTGGGAAATATTGGTGGAACTACTTAGAGGAAGGACCAGTAAAACGGGAAGCTGGGAGTCAGATAAGGGTGACAAATGAGCCAAGTGAGGTCAGCTCTTGAGAAGAACTCTAATAAAAGTAAGGAAACCCCATTGCTGCTCGCTCAAATCACCTGAACGGAGTCTGTATACGCGTCGCACAACAAAGTTTGATTCTGCCGCCTACCCTGAGACTCTGAGTGCCTTCTTTGGGCTAAGGGTGCCCATCGCTGCTTCAACAGTAGCAGAGCCAATGGTGGACACAAATAGCATATCTACTCATTTTTTCATCGAATACATGATTGCAAAGTCAAATTGTCTTTTTTTCTTCTTTCAATCACGTCATCTTTATCTAATGATACTATTTAAATGAAGACCAGAAGTTCAGATTGTCGCAGGAGGCTGGGGGACAGACCCGGCCGGGACGCCTGGAAGGACCGGGTGGTGGTGTATTCGTCCTCCGAGCCACGAGGGGGCAACCGCCCTGGAGCTTGAGAGGACCACAGGCGAGGTGCAAGGAGGCTCAAGCCTGTTGGGGCCTCTGGTCACTGCCAGGGGGCGCCCCGAGCTTCAGAGAGCCCGGGAACCATCTACTTCCACCACACCCGGGAACATGGACAATGATCCTTCCAGGGACACCCGGAGTGCTTCCGGGTGTTCTCTTGACACTTCCGCCACACCAGGAAGTGTCATCAGACGGAGCACCTGGAGCCCATCCGGGTGAGAATAAAAGGGGCCGCCTCCCTCTATTCAGGGAGCTGGAGTCGGGAGTGAGAGCAGAATGAAGCTCCCGTGGAGAGAGGAAAAGGCGGCCGGCGGACAGTGAGAAAAAGGTGATTGGTGCAAGGAGCACAGTGTGCTGTGCGGGACTGTGGTGTATTGGAGAAGGAAAATAAACGTGTGCTTGATAAAGATGCGGTGTCTGTCTGATGGTGTCCGGGCATGTCTCACAAGATCTTGATTTGTCCGCATAGCTTGAAAAGGGAAAACCACTGGATGAGGGTGCACTTACTTTTTCACACGCCTGGATTTTGCTTGAATATTGATTAGCCTTCACTCGTTTGCATGATTTCCAAGTTTCTTACCTGGCAGGCGTCCTTCCCGCCCTCCATGTACCCAGCACATATCATGTCACTGCCGATCTGGTAGCCATCTTTGTAATAGGTAGAGTTGCACACCGTGTTGTTGATGATCGGCACTTGCACTTGTTGCAGTGTTCCAGGACTTGGAAGACTAACTAGGTGAAAGGAAAGTGAAGAAAAAAATAAAATAAAATAAAAATGGATCTCGGCTTGTCTACCTGCCTGGAGTATGACACCTAGCAAAGGATGGGAGCAACCTGAGCTGTTTAGTCAATGAAACGTCCCACTGAGCCGTGAACCCCCCTGAGGTGCCAGTGTGTGGGACTCATTAAATTAGAAGAATTTCAGTCCAGGCAACAGCCAAGCCACTGGAAAATCAGGTGGCTATGTTTATGCCAACTGGGATCATTCCAGTACAGACTTATGAAGTCAGTAGATGGATCATAAGGTTGCTGGAAAGGGGTGTGTGGTGCAAAAGGACGAAGGTCCAAGTCTTCAGAGTCCTGGTGCTTCCTGTTTGAGAGACATGGACGCTCTCCAGTGACCTGAGACGAAGACTGGACTCCTTCATGTGTGTCTCTTTGGAGAGTCCTTGGGTCCCGCTGGTTTGACTTTGTGTCAAATGAGTCACATGACCTACATTGTGAAGGAGCGTCAGTTACGGCACTATGACCATGTGGGTCGATTACCCGAGGGTGGTCCTGCTCACAGGATCTTCATTGTTGAGGACCAGAGTGGCTGGACCAGGCCAAGGGGAACACCTGACTGCGGCAGACAGAGGGTCATTTCTGGAGGGTGGAACTGGACCGTATGTCTGCCTGGGGGGGTTGCCAACTAGGACCCCAAGCTGTTTTGTCGTGTGGTGGGCACAGCAGGGCGCTGTACCAGTGCATGCTCCCCAGCCTGACATGACCTGACCTTGGAGGGCTGCTTTACAAGTCCACATTGACATCAATTTATCAGACCCTAGTTGTGCTGATCTCTCACCTCCAGACTTGATGGAGCCCCAGCCTGTCACCCAGCACTCATCTTGAGCTGTGAAGACATCACTGACGTTGGGAAGAGAGATGTGACTGATGAAATTGCTGTACATCACCGTCTGGTCCAACTGCAGAAGGGAGACGTCCCGTCCAGTTTGAGAGGACTGAAAGCCGGGGTACATTAGAATCTCCTTGACATTGCTGACCACAGTGTGAGAGCTGGGCTGGGTGAGGTTGTAAAGACCCAAGTAGACTTTCAATATGGAGGCAGTGGCATCCCTAGAGGGGAAGACAACAACATATCCACGCGTGTCAGTGTCGTGAATAACCTGACTAGAAAGAGAGCCTCAGTGAGGTCAGACGTCCACTACTAGAGACTCCATCCACGGTGCTGACCGCAGCACTCCTCTACTCACCTGACGCAATGTGCCGCACAAAGCACCCACTCCTTGTTGACCAGGGATCCGCCGCAGATAAAAGTTCCACTTTGAAAAATGCCCACTTGCCACGGCCAAGCCCCATCTTCAGCTGGAAAGCCCCCCACAATCCGATCGCCGGCTATGGGGAAACCATAGGCACCTGAGGAGGAAAAAAAGCACCAGAATTGTGAGGAGGTGATGAAGGAGCAGATCATTTAAACAAGGACTGAGGTGGCCCAAGGGGACATCAGTAAGAGGGGTTTTACAGGAAGAAGAAATCTATTAGTGAAGATCTGTGGATGTGAAGGACCACAAAAATGACAAATGAGCAGACATTCTCAATCAACAGTCAGATAGGACGCAGATGAAGACTGGGGGAGTCTGGCCAGAAAGTCTGAAGAGACCTCCCAGTGTTTGGTAATGGCCTAGTCTGATCATGGTGGGAGGACACTGACAAATTGGTTGAAGGACAAATACAAAAGAGATGAGCGATACTGAGAATGGTCAGGTGAGGTGTGAGAGTTATGAATGATCCTTCAAGCAAGTTCAGCAGCGTCAATGGTGCTCACTCATCGTTATTTGCGGACAAAGACCAAAGCAATCAAACTTAACCAAACTCAAAAAGGATCATCGATATTCCAGCCCTGTTTCCCTGTAATGACTGGTAAGAGAGTCACCTCACTTGTTTCTCACCAAACTCGTTCACCTCTTCCTTAAATCATTCAAAGTCTGGCCAGCCTGCTACCTGGCAAATCTGAAGAGATTTGGGCAGTACCGGGCATTCCCAGCGTTTAGTCAGGGTCTGGTGTGGTCTGGCCCAGGTGGGATAACTCCACAAAAAGACATGAGTCCCATTGAGAATGGTCAGGTATGGTCTGAAAGGTAAGAATGGTCCAGTGTGGTGAGCTTCAAGTAAGTTCTGCAACGTCAGTGGTGGTCACTCATCATCTTATGTGGACACAGACCGCCATGATGAAACTTAATGAGATCCAAAAGGGCCATTGACATTAAAGCCCTGATAATGAATGGTAAGAGATTGGCCTCACTCGTTTCTTACATCGTCTGGAGCCCCCAAGGCCAGAGTGCTATGCGATAGATTTGAAGGGACCTCGGCAACCCTCAGGCATTTGAGGTGTTTGATAGCAATCTGGTCGCACTGCAGATCATTTGGTGGACAAACTCAAAAGAGGCGAGTTATATGGAGAATAGTCAGGTGTGGTCTTGCTTTCTGAAAGTCAAGATAAATAAAAACAGAAAGCATTTGATGAGGTGCCACATGAGGGGGTGGGCATCAAACTAAAAGAAGTGGCAGTTCAGGGTGATGGGGGCAGAATTGGCTCAGACACAGGAAGCAGAGGCTGATGGCGAGAGAAACCTCATCAGAATTGGCTGATGTTAAGAGTGGTGACCGGTAGGCGGCAGTGCTGGGGCCACTGCTATTTTTAATATCAATAAATGATTTAGATAGGAATATAAGGAACAAGCTGGTGAAGTTTGCAGATGATACCAAGATAGGTGGATTAGCAGATAATTTGGAATCCGTTATATCATCACGGAAGGACTTGGACAGCAGACAGGCTTGGGCAGATTTGTGTCAGATGAAATTTAATGTCAGTAAATGTAAAGAATTACAAATAGGAAGTAAAAATGTGAGGTTTGAACACACAATGGGGGTCTGAAAATCGAGAGTCCACCTCATGAGAAGGATTTAGGAGTCATAGTGGACTCTAAGCTATCGACTTCCCGGCAGTGTTCAGAAGTCTTTAAGGAGGCTCACAGAATGTCAGGTCATATAGCGCCTTGATATGTGGAGTACAAGTCCATGGAGGTTCTGCTCAAACTTTATAACATACTTGAGAGGCGTCATCTGGAGTCCTGTCTCCATAAAGACACAGCAGCACTAGAGAAGGTCCAGAGAAGAGCAACAGGGCTGATTCAGGGCTACAGGGGATGAGTGATAAGGAAAGATTTAAAGAGCTGAGCCTTTACAGTTTAAGATAAAGAAGATTAAGAGGAGACCTGACTGAAGTGTTTAAAATTTTGAATGGAATTAGTGCAGTGAATCAAGACGGTGACTTTAAAATGAGTTCATCAAGAACACAGGGACACAATTGGAAACTTGTGAAGGGGAAATTTCGCACAAATGTTAGGAAGTTTTTCTTTACACAAAGAACAACAGACACTTGTAATAAGTGACCAAGTAGTGTGGCAGACAGGAGGACTTTAGGGACTTTCAAAACTCGACTTGATGTTTTTTTGGAAAAAATAAGTGGACAGGACTGGCGAGCTTTGTTGGGCTGAATGGCCTGTTCTCGTCTAGAGTGTTCTAATGTTCTAAAGAGTTAAGAATGAGGTAACTTTAATCAATGGTGGTCATTGTGAATGTGGGGTTTAACAGACTCAAACGGATGGCCAGCATTGCCACCCAGCTTCTCAACGGGCTCAGTCAACTGTCTCTTAAAAGCTTGTGAGACTCTGTGAAAGGTGAGTGTGAGTGGTGTGTAATGTCCTGTACGAGAACGGAAATAGCAAATTTAGGAAAGGACCAGGCGACGTGACTGAAAGGACAAGACTAATGACAGCACGTAATCAGGGGACCTCAGCCCAGAAAACTCTCACGAAATGCACGCTGGCGAATCTTTTGATTCACCAATCAGAACACAGTACTCACTAGAGCCCGTCCTCTCGACTTTGACGGGTGAAAGTGACAGCTTTAATTTGGACTTCGAGGCGGGTTTGTTACGTGCGGCGTCACTGCGATAAATAAATGCGCAAACAGTTAAATACATAAATAAATAAGCACCAAAAACATGCGGACACATTTTTATTATTTAAGCTTACGTATCGTGTGTTTTTATCTGGTTTACTGTCACATTTCACAATATTGATTTTTGCATTTATTTATTTAGTTTTGTCCGAAATATTCCTTCCTAATTTTCCAATCAATTGCTAGCAACATTCCAACAGCTAATAAGCTTTTTCATGACGGGAGTTGGAATTTGCTGTCTATTAAAACGGTCTCAGTCACCACAGGACCACTTGGGGCTCCGTATGACGTTGTGAAGTTCATTGGACACAGAAATGGTATGTGCTCTGCCAATGCATGCAGTTGCATTCGATCGTCATTGTTTTCAATATGACCTTCTGTTCCAAAAATATTTAATAAAAACAGACAACTACAACATATCTGAGTTTAATCAATCAAATAAACAAAAATGATCAATGCTCCAACTTTCACAAATTGTGAAGTACAACGACAAGCGCGCCGCGGCTGCTCCACACCCGCGGTTACGTTTGGGACGTCCAGTCGACGTTTACTTTACACGGCACAATTAATGGGGTCATTTAGGCAAAGATTACTATATAAATGTAAATAATAATAATAATAATAATAATAATAATAATAATAATTATTATTATTATTATTATTATTATATCCAAACTGACTTACAAACAAATAAATAAATAACAGTTCTCACTGAAGGCTCACTTACCTGAGTTCTGGACTTGTATGCAGCAAAGCAGCTGACCTTAAAAAGAAGGAAATAAAACAGGTGACAATCAAAGAAACAGCAGCCAGCCAAAAGACCACCAGAGGGTCCAAATTAGCCTCTATCGTAGCTCGCAGCTTCATGGCCAAACCACGGACAAAAAGTCAGCCTGAAAAGGAGCGGAGTCTGTGGCTGTGCATAAGATGGAAGTTCTGTCGGCTGACGGCCACGCATTGGGTCTGCGTGAGTGCGCGTGCGCGTCGGCGAGTGTCCAGCGGGAAATGGACTGACGACCCGTCAGGGTTTGGTCCTTTGTTGTAAGCTCTGGTCCGCCATTATTTCGAATTGGATTAACAGGGATTGCAATTTATAGATGGAGGATACATGACGTACATTTGTCTTTATTATACATTTTTGTTTCTATTCTTCTGGAATGATTGTGTGTCCCCTTGTGAGGTTTTCCTCCATACAATACATTAAAATGTTTTGACAGATTCGTTGATTTTTAACATAGTGCACATTAAGCAAAATGGTTTTACTCGTAGGATTGTGCAAGTTTGGTCTAAAAGAGCGACGTTTTCTCCAACACACGCGTTTGGCTTGTATAAGTGACACAATAGAGAATCCTATTAATTATATTAATAAATAGATACACGTGAAAGGCACTATATAATAGACCGATAGTATTTTAGTATAATAGAAAGGATTATAGATAGAGTAAAAAGTATTTGATAATATTTGGTATAGTTGGCAGGATTTGAATAGATACATACATTTTAGTATTTTTACAATGTCTATCTATCTATCTATCTATCTATCTATCTATCTATCTATCTATCTATCTATCTATCTATCTTACAGTGCCTTTCATTTCTAAAATTGCACCTTTCATATTATTTATTACATATTTCTTTATACTATATAAATTGTTTTTTACTTTCTGTTTGCTATAATTTGTATTTCAGTGACTATCTATTACTCTCTCAAGTAAACAGTGCCTTTTACTATCTACTAATTATATATTGCCTTTCACTGTCTACCTCATTATCTGTTTACTATAGAGTGCTTTTTATTAGCTATGATCTACCTATGTATGCATTACATAGTGTCTTTCACTTTTACTCTATATATCTTTTAAAATCTATCACATATTCAATATATCTACCTACCTATGGTTTTTATTATTACTTTAACCAGGTAGACTTATTCTGTATTTCTTTCTTGCATCAATCACAAGTTGGTTTTAAAAAGGAAATGTATTTCTTTATAGTGTTTTTCATGTCTATCTCTTATTTATATAGTGCCTTTCCCTATCAACCTCTTATTTAATCTATCTATCTATCTATCTATCTATCTATCTATCTATCTATCTATCTATCTATCTATCTATCTATCTATCTATCTATCTATCTATCTATCTATCTATCTATCTAATCCTGCCTACTACACCAAATAGTACAATAATGATATCATTAATTGGATAAGAAAAACTATTCCTATTAATCCTGCCTACTATACCAGATTCTATCTATCTATCTATCTATCTATCTATCTATCTATCTATCTATCTATCTATCTATCTATCTATCTATCTATCTATCTATCTATCTAGTGCCTTTACACATCCATCTATTTATTTTTTTATAGTGCAGCGACTCTGCTCTGCCAACGCGGGTTATGAAGATGGACGGATTCGCATCTTAGCGTCGCTTTCTATCAGATACGTGCAGTCTGCTTCTCGTTATAGACTGACAGTAGACTGCAGAGAGCGCCCACCCCAACATTCAGGAACCGAACTTCGATTACGTATCAAACAGGGTCAGGTGGGCGCACCTGCTTTTACAAAATCCCGGAAAGTACAAACTGAATGATGAAAAATGATGGAAACGACAACTCCCGAATAGCCCGCCCCTCCTATGCCCCCCCAGAGAGTAAGCCCCTTCTGTTTACAGCGCAGTCCACGTCACGTACTCAGATTACACCGCCCCTGTCACTAACGAGCAGTGCACGCCGCAGCCTCACGCCTGGGCTCCAGCTTACCGAGCAGCAGGAATGCGAACTCCTTCGCAGCCCTCATGTTGTCTCTGGCCGCCCGCAGCTCTCACGCTGTTCTGTTTAATAGACGGCACTCGGGCGGGGCTCCACCTTCCCGTCTAGCAGCATCCTAATTTTTATAAACACCCTAAAGTGGCGCAGAGTTAAAAATAGAAGGAGCTTCGGAGAAAGTCCCGGAGAAACGGGTTTGTGAAGCCAAAAATAACGAATTGGAACTCGTGCTGCGTTGAAATGTGTGAATGTCCTTTAAATCCAGTTATGCTGCTCTTTAGAAAGAATACGTGAACGCCTCCGTGAAAGAGTTAGACACCTGATGAAGTCTATTGTCAAGTATGTATTTACTTATTTATTTATGGCTTTAATGTTGCAGACGGCCTGTTTGTTTCATTGATTTCTCTTATAAACAAAGTCGATGGTGCCTTGACAATCTGAAGTGAAGGAGCAGACGGACAGACGTGCAGCAAACAGCAGTGCAGCCGCACTCACAGATCCACCTCATACACCCACTTCACTGGCATCAGAACATCAACAGGCCAGTCAGCCCAGCCAGCACCCCCATGCTGTTCACCTTGATTGTCCAAAATAACATCAAGTCAAGATCCCAAGGTCCACCACACGACCTGGTCACATATTCTCCATGTGTCTGAAGAAAATCCTTCAAAAAATGAGGTAAATGTGCCCTTAACAAGTGTCTAACCGTGTCCTCATGCTCTTGGTGACAAGTTTATTGAAAAGTATAACAACTGGGATCCACCACAGTCATTCTGTCAGTCTCTGCTTGCTTAAACTAAAAAGGTTCAACTCTCTCCATTTGTCCTCATAACTCATCCCTTGCAGTCCTGGTTGTTCTTCAATGGACTTTCTCTAGTGCTGCTGTGTCTTTTCTGTAATATGGAGACCCAAACTGCACACAGGACTCCAGCTGAGGCCTCACCAGTGTGTTACAAAGCTTGAGCAGAACCTCCATGGACTTGTACTCCACACGTCAAGGCGCTATATAACCTGACATTCTGTGAGCCTTCTTAATGACTTCTGAACACTGTCTGCCAGTTCATAGCGTCGTGTCCACTACAACGCTCAGGTGCTTCTCAAATGGGGGACTTTCATATTTCAGACCTCCCATTGTGTGTTGAAATTTCAAAGTTTTACTTCCTATGATGACTTCTTACATAGATAGATAGACGTGAAAAGCACAATATGAGATAGATAGATAGATAGATAGATAGATAGATAGATAGATAGATAGATAGATAGATAGATATGAAAGGCACTATAGATAGATAGATAGATAGATAGATAGATAGATAGATAGATAGATAGATATGAAAGGCACTATAGATAGATAGATAGATAGATAGATAGATAGATAGATAGATAGATAGATAGATAGATAGATAGATAGATAGATAGATAGATAGATAGATAGGGTCAGGTTGGGTAGTACATCATGTTGTCACACTCACCACATGACAAAACAGCTTGAGATCCTGGTTGGCAACCTCTATCTCATATAGTGCCTTTCACATCTATCTATCTTTCTATCTATCTATCTATCTATCTATCTATCTATCTATCTATCTATCTATCTATCTATCTATCTATCTATCTATCTATCTATCTATCTATCTATCTATCTATCTATCTATCTATCTATCTATCTATCTATCTATCTATCTATCTGCGAGTGGGTGAAATGCCCCTCTCCTGTCGCAGAGCGGTGATCACACTACTCCCAAAAAAAGGAGACCTCACGGAGTTAAAGAACTGGCGTCCAGTCAGCCTGCTATGTGCGGATTATAAAATCTTTTCCAAAGCCCTGGCTAATCGGTTAAGAAGAGTCATGGCGAGTATCGTGCACCCGGAGCAGACATACTGTGTACCCAACAGGTGTATTCTGGACAACATCTTCTTGGTTCGAGACGTGATTGATGCGGCCAGACTCTTTGGTTTTGACGCTGGACTTTTATCGCTGAATCAAGAGAAAGCATTTGACAGGGTGGACCACAAGTATCTTTTAGCAGTTCTGAAGGCCTTTGGCTTTGGACCTTCGTTCATTAGGCACATTGGACTTTTATATCATAATGTCTTTAGTGTCGTGAAACTGAATGGAGCATTAACAGCCCCTCTCCAAGTAACCAGAGGGATACGTCAGGGCTGCTCTCTGTCCGGTATGCTCTTCTCGCTGTCCATCGAGCCACTACTGCAGCAGCTTCGTATCCATCTTCAAGGTCTGAACATCCCTCAGTGCCCGAACTTAAACCTTAAGGTGGTCGCGTATGCAGATGATTTGTCAGTGTTTATCTGTCATCCTGGAGACATCACGGCACTGAAATATTGCCTGGATAAATTTGAGCAACTGTCGTCTGCTAAGATTAATTGGGACAAAAGTAATGCTTTTTTAATTGGCAACTGGAGGAATGGGAACCCGCCAGACCTGCCTGGTGGTCTTCAGTGGAATAGAAGAGTCTTCAGATACCTGGGGGTGTTTTTGGGACAGAGAGGTTTCGCTGAAGAAAACTGGGCAGACTGGGTAGAAAAAGTTCAAGCCAGGATGAACAAATGGAGATACCTTCAAAAGGAGATCTCCTGTCGTGGCAGGGTCCTCATTATTAATAATTTAATAGCCTCCATGTTCTGGCATAAGTTGCAGTGTGTTGACCCCCCATTATCTATCATCAAGACCATCCAGAGCATTATTTTAGATTTCTTTTGGGATGGAATACATTGGGTGAGGCGTAGTGTCCTGTATCTGCCTGTAGAAGAAGGTGGTCAGGGACTCATTGACTTGTTAAGCAAGATGGAGGCATTTAGACTCCAAATGTTACATCGGCTCTTATACGGACCCGAGCACCTGCCGTGGAGACAGCTGGCCTTTGCTTTATTTTGTAGAGTAAGAGGCTTCAATTTCACTGAACATTTTTTCTTCTTAAACAATGCAGTGTTTGTTCGGTCTGATTTGCCAAAATTTTATCATTCCGCACTTCAAATCTGGCACAGAAAACTCAGAAGGACCAGGCTAAATCTGGAGAGTATTTATTGGTTCATGGAAGAACCTTTAGTGTGGAATCCTCTGTTAGAATGTCCATTATTGTTTTCAGATTGTTTTGTATTTATTCTGTTGAACAATATACTTTTAAAAATAAGTGACCTGATTAACACAGATATGAGGTGCTGGCACACCCCTGCCCACCTAGCGACAGTCCTGGGCATCAGATCAATACGCCTGGTTGAACGTTTTCTCAGCCAGGTAAAAACAGCACTGAGGAGGTCAGGAGCGAGTTCTGTGTGTGCCGAATATTTCAAAGGTGAGGACAAACTAGAGGTAGAGATGGCATCGCCTGCCATTATCGTAAGGCCAAATGTATCTGAGCACACTGACAGGCCTGGGCACCTTCTCCGTTTTGGTACTCTAGTCGAGAAAGACTTTGAACTGTTTACCAAAAAAGAACTGTATAAACTGTGTGTTAAAGTGACATTTTATAATCAAATGAAGGAGTTAACAGACACACTGTGGAGGAAGGAACTGCAGGTCTCTGAGAACATCTCACCTTCATGGAGAGCTTATTATAAACTGCCATTGCAGAAAAGACTTGGAGATCTGCAGTGGAGGATAACACACTCGGCCTTAGCCACAAACTCGTTTCTGTTTACGATTAAAGTTTCAGAGACTGACCAGTGTCCGTTCTGTACTGTGAGAGAAACCATTTGTCATCTGTTCATTCACTGTGAACGGCTGAAGCCGTTGTTCCTGTTCTTGGACTTTCTTCTTGGTGGATTTGGTTTTAAGTTCTCTACTATTTGTTTTATCTTTGGTATTAATTATTACCAAAAAAATAAGAATAGATGTGTTATTGGAAACTTCCTCTTAGGACAAGCCAAGTTAGCAATTTTAAAAACAAGGAGAAATAAAGAGAAGAACCTCATGGGGACTGACGCTCTGTTGCTCTTCAAAGTTTTAATTAAAAGTAGACTGAAACTTGATTTCATGTATCATAAACTAAAAAATAATTTAGAAATGTTTAGCGACATGTGGGGGACATGACAGGTACTGTGTGCTGTGGAGGGGGATGAACTGGTGTTCAACTGGGAATAACGACAGTAATGGTGGGCATCAACATCATGTAGTTATTATTGTGCGGAGTAGGAGGAGTGTAAAGGGGGAGTAAAGGTGGTCTTTGTGTTATAATGAATTATTAACTGTTAAATTTATTATTAATGTGCGGAGTAGGAGGAGTGTAAAGGGGGAGTACAGGTGGTCTTTGTAGTATAATAATTATTAACTGTTACAGTTCTTATTAATGTGCGGAGTTGGAGGAGTGTAAAGGAGAGTACTTGGGGTCGGATGTATGGCTCTCTTGTGTATTATGACGCTTGGTTTTTTATGTAAATTGAATGTGTATATTGTTTTGTTAATGTTTTTGTCACTGTTTACAATAAAGGTCATTTTAAAAATTAAATTATCTATCTATCTATCTATCTATCTATCTATCTATCTATCTATCTATCTATCTATCTATCTATCTATCTATCTATCTATCTATCTATCTATCTATCTATCTATCTATCTATCTATATATCTGGGCTTCAAATGGAAAATTAAAAAGCAAAAGAAATGGTCCCAATTTGAATAAAGTCGTCAGTCAAATGATCCCAGTAAGTGTTGGTGTGTGAGTGTGGTTTGGCCCCAGTGTTGTAAGGATCCGCTGCAGCTCCGAGTTCCTCTGGTGGTGATGACAGTTTATCGTATCTCTTTCTGTATCCTCTTCCTTTTCTGAATCAGCTCATCCATGTAGAGCAGACCTTCCATTCATCTGACCAGTTTATGCTGCACAGTGGTGGTCCAGCATCCCATCGACCCTTCAGTCTGTTTCTGCTGACACAGGGTGTGTCTTTTCACGATCTTCTACTAGAAATGAGTTTTCAGAAATCTTAATGGACCTTAAAAGTGACATTTGTGTCCCTTGTGATAGTCGTTGTTAGAAGTTTTACTCTTTTGACATTCACTGCACTTCCATGTCATTTTCCATCAGTGAAAGCCCACGCTTTGTGAAGATCTTGACTAATTAGTTAGAACATTTAGTCAGCACAAATGATCACGTAGGCTATGACTAGCAGGTTAGGTGATGCTAAGCTGGCCACTGGTCTGTGTTCCTCCTGTGATGGGGTGGCATGGGGTGATACCCTCTGCTGGTTGTTGTTCAGCCTTGTGCCCTGTTAGGGTAGGCTGCAGGTGCCCTGTGACCGCCATCTTCAGGTTTAGCAGGCTTGGACGATGGATGGATAGATGGATGGAATTCAGCAGTGCACTGGCGACTCAGCTCTTCATGGAGGGTTCATTTACACCCCCTGCTGTAGTTCAAGGGTCCCATGAAAAAGATGACAAAACCATTCAGACTTATTAAGGCACGGAATGCTCTCCGGTTTGCACCTGAATAGAAATGAAACATTTTCAAATTTTCTTGTCAGGCACGCCTTTTGTTTTTTATTTCAGATGAATTTGCACTTTTAAAGCTCTAAGAAGAGGTCACCATTCCACAGTGGCAGATAAAAACAACGCCAATTACCAAACAGGCGCCCTGAGGGCAGAGCAATGATGACAGCATAACGAGAAGAGGAGTGGAGAGGGAAACAAAAATGAGGTCCACGGCTGGCAATTAGGTTGTCAGCCAGAAGCTAAAGGCCTCCACAAGAAGAGTCACAAACTGCTCGGGTGAGCTCCTTTTGATTAGGATTGGGGTGGCACGTGTGAAGGAGCACCCCGCTGGCACCATTCTGCATGAGGGGCCAGTTTGGTGTAACCCGAGAAGATGATGGGCAAAGTAAGTGAAAAGCTTCCATCAGTAATTTAACTTTTGTTAACAAATGGTCCTGGGACCACCTTACTGGCTCTAATGAGGTAAGCAATACCACCCCGGGGTGAGAGGGGGCGCTGACACGAACATTATCTTCTCCTTCCACTTCTGCAGCTAAGGAAAAATGGCCAACAGGGACGATTAACCCCGCCCCAGAAGAAACTCCACCCCGCCTCCTTAGGGAAACCCCGCCCCTTCTGATCTCCATCATAGAAGGCCAGCCTGCTCCTGGAGAGTGGAGCCAGACCATAGCAGGGGGCGGAGCCACTGGAAGCCGTCACAACGTCCATCCATCCATCCATTATCCAACCCACTATATCCTAACTACAGGGTCACAGGGGTCTGCTGGAGGCAATCCCAGCCAACACAGGGCGCAAGGCAGGAAACAAACCCTGGGCAGGGCGCCAGCCCACCGCAGAGCACACACACATACCCACACACTAGAGACAATTTAGGATGGCCAATACATCTAACCTGCATGTCTTTGGACTGAAGGAGGAAACCCACGCAGACACGGGGAGAACATGCAAACTCCATGCAGGGAGGACCCGGGAAGCGAACACCCAGGTCTCCTAACTGCGGGGCAGCAGCCATATCAATCCCTCCATCCATCCATTATCCAGCCTGCTATATCCTAACTACAGGGTCATGGGGGTCTGCTGGAGCCAATCCCAGCCAGCACAGGGTGCAAGGCAGGAAGCCACATCAATGTAAAGAATTATTATTTTGTAATACAGAACGACGTTTGCAAACAGACCACAAGGGAGCACCAAAGTTCCATTCCTGGGATTTGGACGCTCCAGCGGGCTGGAATGAAGACTTTGAGTTAAGATCTGTGAGTGCAAAGCTGAACCGTGGAATTTATTTTTGTACTTTTATTAAAACTATTTTGATGTTTAAATACTGTAAATGATGTTTAGGGTTTACGTTACGCTATATGACTAAAATGAAATTATTATGTTGTCTGCTCTGCTTCTAGCATCACTTCTAGTTCCCAAATTAGAACTCAAAGGGGCATGGCAGTTAATAACGAGCATGGTGCCAGTTCAGGTCCTGTAGTGCCCGCAGGTCACCAGGTGTTGTTGTCACAGTGACATTATTAGCTCCACCAACTTCCTCAACCTTTCCCAAAAACTGTGAAAACAAGCAGACCCTCTGAAGTGTAAACCTCAGGTCTGCCCTGCCGTACCCACCACACGATGAAACACCTCAGGATTCGGGTTGGCAACCCCCCCTCCCAAGCAGACACGCGGTCCAGTACCCCCCACTGGAAATAACCACCTACAAGATGTTACGTGGGTGTCCCCTTGGTCAACAATGAGGATCCTGTGAGCCGGACCACCCTCAGGGAATCGCGCCAAATGACCGTAGTGCCGTAACTGACGCTCGCTCACAATGCAGCATTCCTTCATGAACCTCAATGCTCTTCAGTAAAACGCTGGCTCTAAAATGGCACTTCGCTGGCTTGGCTCACAAAGAACCAATCCATTCTGGGTAGGGCTCTTTGAATTTGAACTTGTGCCAATCGGCTTTGAAAAGATTCCTCACGTGTTGGCAAAGCTAATGTCTTGCATTAGGGTACAACAGATCACGAAAGCCTGAACTTAGCCTGCGTGACTGCATGCCATGAGAGTCGTCTTTTAAAATCAGGAACACGCGGGGATTTCATAAATCGGTTGTCTGTTGATATCGTTAGAGGGCCTGTTACGGGTCCACATGGGGGATCTTTCTGGAACTTTCATATGGGTGGTACTTCTGGGTTTCAAAAATGGTGCCCTCTATGACATTTCTCTGAAGAGCCATCTTGGCACCTTTAAATTTTAAGAATGGGCGTACATCACAAAAGAAAAGATGGGGAGGCAAAGAAGCTGAGTGGTTGTGGACTCTACTGCTTCACAGTAGCAACAGTGGGTTCAAATGCTCCAGTCAGTCATTGTCTGCGTGTTTGGTGAACGTTCTCCATGTTTCTGAGAAGGTTTCCTCACACTGGCCTGCATGAGATGTTAATTGACGTTACGCTGTGGATGTGTGTGGACCCCGCAATGGGCAGGTGCCCAGTCCCGGTTTGGCCTCTGCCTCGTGCCGCCGCTGCATATCTTGAAAATGGGACAAAGGAGGTTTGACAATGGCATGGTGTTTAAAACAATGATGGCCTTTTCTGTAACTACAAATGATTGTGTGCAATTTACAAAGAACCAGAATAAATAACTCCTTGTGTCAACCCCCTGAAAAAGAAACTATGAAGATGAGGTGACTTGAAGTTGTCGTAGCACCTTAAAGTCCTCATTCATCTCTCAAACAGGGTTGCTGTAGTTCACTAAAGGGTCGCTGGGAATGTGGGGTCAACTCTGGAAGTACGGTGACAACAACCTCGATCCACCTGAATTTGCCAATTAAAGTCATTTACATATTTTAGGGGACATGTGAAGAAAACCAGAAGAACGCTGGAAGAACATGCAGACACTGCATAAACATCATCCAACCCTGGTTCAGACCCGGGAGTCTGCTGACGTGCCACCCGCCTGCCCACGAGCACTGAAGACTTCCAAAGCACAAAGGTCCTAACACTTCCAATGATATCTACTAGAGGGGGAAATCACCGCCAAACCCTGGCAAGTAATACGGAAAAGCACTGAATCTTTGTAATAGAAATGATTTATTCTTCACACAAAGGAGCATTCCAGTCGTAATGGAACACAAAGGCAAAAATGGGATTGCTGGAACAAAGGCAACCCAAGCCAAAGAAAGTGCCAATGAAGATATTTAACGGAAAATCAAAAAACAGGGGTGGCATCAGGAAAGCATCCAGCCATAAAATGAAACCTACAAGATATTGACCCCACAAAGAAGTGAGAATAGATGAAGCGGAGTAAGAGCAAGAAGAAGAAGATGATTTGCATTTCACCTGAGAACTTGCCATAGTGCCCGGCTCCTGTGCTCAGATCTACACAAAAATGATTTGAATTGCACTGACTCCATCACCACTTGGTTCATTAGGGACTCTCTGGAAATGCAAAGGCACAGCAAGGAGACCCCCCCCATCCTAACCCCCCCCCCCCCCCCCCCCCCCATACACGGTGATAACAGATTAAAAGTCTCCAAAAGATCCACAAAACCAGAATGGGACCCTCACCGGCCATCTCAGAAGAAAGTCGCCCAGTCCAATTGTGGTGTCAACGTTGCACATTAAAGGTGGCAGGTGACAGAGGGGGAGGAACTTCTCCTCTCGCCGTGTTCAGTCTCTTTGTGACAGAGGTGAGGAGATCTTCAATTAGCTCAGGCCTGCAAGGAAACCGAGGCAGAATTTGAGGGGCCACAACTGACCACCAGCAGTTCACCACAGACTAGGACATGTCATAGTGTGAATCCACAGCAGTGCACTCGGTGATGAAGATGGGATTGAGTGTAGTGGTGACGTTACACAGAAAAAATGGGGAATCGAAGTGATGAATGATGATACCCAGGAAGCCCCTCTGGTTGTCATGTTCAGAGGTGGTCTCTGTGTGACTGACTAAAGGAGTTTTTCTGGCTTTGGAGCCAGATGCTGCACTTCTGTGAAGCGAGATGATTCATTGTGTGTGTCCACCCAGGTCACTTGGTGACGAGGGTGGCATTTGCACTGCGGATGGCTGGAGTGTATTGGCGACGTTGTGCAGAGAGGGTGGGCGCATAGAGAGAGAGAGAAGGAGAGACAGAGAGAGTTGAACTGAAGTCAAAAGGACGGACTCCGCTCGCAGCGCGTAGAAGTGGTCTCTGAGTGGGCAACAAAAGGAGTTCTCTTATTGGCTCCTGGCGCATGGAGACCCCTTCTGAGTGTTCACGTTGCAGGTTCGCATCTGAACCCCGGCAGTTCACCACAGTGCAAATCTGCAGAACTGAGATGCTTTGTGGTGCAAATCCATAGAAATGCACTTGGCGACGAGGATGGGATTTGCACTTTAGATGGGTGGAGTGTAGCGGCAGCGCAGTGGTCTCTCACAATCACTAGTCGTTCCAACCTTTATGTGAAAAAACTCATCAAACCAAAGGGTTTCATTAGTGCCAAGTATGGGGGCAAATGTGACCTGGTGGCCAATTTATGGGGGGGTTTCACTACATTTACGACACACCCCTTTATTCAGCTCACCATGAAATGCCTGCTGTTGTATTTTGTTTTTGTTTTAGGTCCCAGGAAAATGTCTGGCGCTCTGGCTGCTGGTCCAAAAATGACAGTACAGAAATTCAAATCTTAGGTTCTCAATACCACAGATTGGCTCGTCATGTTCTCCATTCCTCATCACTACTAGATAAGGCCTAAAAGTCTCATTAGCAAAAGGCTCATTAGTATGTAGGCGATGGCCTCCCAGAATCCAGCCTTAGGCCTCGAGTCGAAGAAGAGCAGGACCGTGTTCATCAGATCCTTGGGCATCACTTGCAGCCGAACACTTGAACTCGTCTCCTCCTCGATCCACTTGAGATAGAATGCGACACGAGCGTAAACTCCTGGGAACCAGAACCGGGCACATCCAAACCCCCAACTGACTATGCCAACCTGGACCCAGGAGCCGTTGACAGTGCTGCAGACGAGGGGACCTCCAGAGTCACCCTGAAAAGAAAGAGAGGAATGAGTGTGGAACAAGCTGCATTATACAAAGTGGCCACAAGGTGGCTTGGCGAGTCGTGCCGTGGCCACCACGCATGGAGTCTGCACAATCTCCTGGGGAGGTCTTCTCAGGGTAGTCTGGTTCTCTCTCACGTTTCAATGGCAAGTGTTAAAGTTAAGTGGTGATTCCAAATTGGTTCTGATGCCCCATCCTGCCAGCTTTAACAAATAAGAATAAAAACTCTTGAATATAAATCTTAGATGCATAGACACGGCCTGCAACAAAGCTAAACTCATTCGAGATCCAGTCCTCAGAGCACTGACTAAAACTGCTTAGTACAATTTTTGGACTTTCAAGAGTCCAGTGTTACCAGAATGAGGCGCAAGGCAGGAATGAAACTGAGGACTGGATGAAAGGCACACACACACACACACACACACACACACACACACACACACACACACACACACACACAGGGGCCAATCAGCTGAAAATGGAAACCCTGTGGACAAGGGTGGAGAAACCAGAGTACCTGCAGAAAAACCCATTGGTAGTTGTTGGCCTCTGCCCATCAACCAATGCTGCTGGGACAGGGCCAGGCCCAATGTGATCCTGAATTACATTAACTGGGTTTGAGGATATGATGTCATGCACCCATTTTCTGCCACTTTTCCAGGTCTAGATTGTGAAGGCAGCAGTCTGAGCAAAGATGCCCAGATGTCACTTTTCTCTGCCACCTCCTCTACCACCTATGGGAGAGATACCAAGGTGTTCTCAGACTAGCTGGGTGATTTAATCTCTCCACCGTAATTCTATGTTTGCCCCAAGGTCTCCTTCCAGTTGGCACTTTAGTAGGGAGATACCCAGGAGGCATCCTTACCAGGAGCAGCGGCCCCTGAATGTTTGCTCTCCTCATCCTACCTCTAAGGCTGAGCCCAGACACCTTGTGAAGGAAGCCCATTCCCACCACTGGTATCTACCATCTCCTACTTTTAGTCACTACCCATAGGTGAGGGCATGGATGGAGATCGACCGGCAAGTCGAGTACTTTGCCTTTCGGCTTGCTTGTCTCTTCTCCACAACTGACAGGTACAACATCAGCAGGACAGCTGACGCTGCTCCGAACATCCTGTGGAACTCCCACTCCCTTCTTCTCTCACTTGTGAAGAAGACCCCAAGATATTTCAATTCCTCCACTTTGATTTAGTGCCCTGGGGCCTCATGTATTCCACGCTGTATAAAAACTAAACTTGTTGTAAAGCCACGCACATTTTCACTCCAGCTCAGTCCCTGGCATACGTAAGTTTTCAGCTCGGTTTTGCCAACTGGCAGCACCCAGCATCAAAGCCATGCTACTGTTCCTGTGTTGTTTCCCTTTATTTTTTAGATTCACATCCCGTATGTGGCTTTATCAAATACACTAAAATTAACTGCATATCGTTTATTAGTTTAAGGCATCTCATTGTAATCAATCTGTAACCATGTAATTGTCCACGGAATGGCCAAACTATTCCAAATACCATCGTTGCTTTAGCGTTGTTACTCTCAGTGCACCACTGAGTATTTATCCCACTGTATCTGAGTGTGGAATCACAGCTCTACAGCAGCTGATCGGAAAGCCCTACGACAGATTGGGTCAAGAGCGGGGAGAAATATCAGGATACAGCGTCTACCACATGCTGTCTCAGCCATGCGCAAAGTCTATTTGAACTACTCCCATACAGTACAGCAAATGCTTCAGAGCCTTTCCTGTAGGGATCTCGCAGTTCAGAAACAGTTTCATCCCAAGAGCTCTAAATGCACTCAATCAGTCCATCAAGTGCTCCTTGTAGAACTGTCTGTACTTATAAGTACAATCACCTCACTGTAAACCTGCACTACAGTTATAATAGAATAGAATATAATATATAATATAATAGAATATTGCACAACCTCAGCCACTTCATGAACTGTTTCACTATCTGCATTATATGTACATGTAGATTGTGCTTATGCTTTCATATTGTTTATATTTCATTGTTTTTTAATCATATTATTATTATTATTATTATTATTTTATCATTTTATAGGTAAATAAGTCCCTGTGGTGGGTTGGCACCCTGCCCGGTATTGGTTCCTGCCTTGCACCCTGTGTTGGCTGGGATTGGCTCCAGCAGACCCCTGTGACCCTGTAGTTAGGGTTCAGCGGGTTGGAAAATGGATGGATGGATGGATGGATGGATGGAGGTAAATAAGTTTATGGAGGATTGGCATATTGAATCTCATTGTACCATACAATAACAATAAAGGAATTCAATTCAATTCAATTGAGAGCGCTTTGTATTTAAAGATGATGACGACTGGCTTCTAAGTTGATTTATATTTCCAGGCGCTACCTTCTTGGAGCTCTTGATATCATTTTTAAGATGAAATGCATTACAGTAAAGTATGTAAATTACATTACACAGATACATTTTAACTTCATTTAAATAATCTATATTGTTAATAATGAAACATGTGACAACACGAGCTGGCGCCCATTCACGGACTGTTCCTGTCTCGCGCTGTATTCTTGCTGGGGCTGGCATGACCCGGGATGGATAGATGGATGGAATAGTTAAACGTGTACTATGAAGATATTTCAATGTTTTCTTTAAACACTTTTAAGACATGCCGTTCTAAGCTTACAGATGGCTTGCATTTATTACAGAGCTTATTGTGTGGCGATTGGTTACTTGGAGAAAGAAAAAGGAAGGACAGGACTTGAGTGTTAGTGTGTTTGAGAAAGACAGTAAATTACTTCATTAAAGGTCACGCACGGCACAGCAAGCATCTTGTGGGAGGCAGGAACAATCTGTGGACGAGGCGCCAGCTCGTCACTATCGCTGCGCCACCGTGTCTCCATGTTTAATAACACGCTTTAACTCCTATCATCATGAAAATGATATCAAGTATATAATTAAATAATTTTATTTTAAATATTCAGAGAGCTGTAATATCACAAATGTAATGAACTCTGTGTCCTGTTTAAGAAGCACGTAGTGATTCACACACACAGAGCACATACAAGAACACATACAATACAAAGCATTTAATGTGCTACTTTAGTTACGATGGGATTTGAGAAACTAGTAAATTAAATGATTTTAAGATGCAGTTTATGATGTTCTACTTTAATGACAAAATAAAACTATGTGATTAAAGAGGAAATTTCGAGATTAAAGTTGGCATTTTGAGCTTTTTTCTCACTGTGTCCCTATTTTTATTTCTTTTCTCTGTACCCTAATAAGCTTCTATACGACACTCAGACGGTGGGCTACGACTCACTCCTTTTTTATTTCGGGCACTGTGCGACTTTTGAGCTTCTCCGCCACTCTGTTACTCGATCAACTTCCCTTTGTTGTTTATTCCACTGTTTAAACCAACAAATAGTACGTTTTTCTTTGCCTCCACTTGGTATTCGCTGAAATTCTTCTATTTTCCCCCCGTGCCTTTGCCATTGTCTTTTCACAGAATGCTGAACTTAAGGCCTATGTATATTGATTTGCATATTCAAAGAGGTGTAATTCTGGGAGGAGTTGTGGAGTGGCGGCAGGTGCGTGCACGTGCGTTACTTTTCACACTGACCGGGATTTATGGAGTGGAAGAATGTGGAAGTTGGCGTACGCACAGATTTATGCGTACACACATTTCTGTTTTGGCCCATACGCCATGTTTTAGTATGAATTCTATGCACGGCGTTATACGTGAGGCCCCTGAAGAGGGCACGCCACCCTTTTCCGGCTCTCATGTCACAAATCGGATTTCAGAGAAATCTCACCTTTTTGCTTGGCCATTGGTGATGTGCCACCTTGGCAGGCCACAAATCAAATGGAGACATGGCATCTTGAAACTGGTGGGCACACTGCCATAGATGGGCACTACCCTCATGGCTGTCATAGTTTCTCACTCCTTGTGACCAAAACAGAAAGCAAAACAAAAACCTTCTCACCCTGCAGGCGTCCTTCCATCCCAAGAGGTATCCAGCGCACATCATGTCGTTTAAGATTCTGGTGCCAGTTAAGTTTAAATAGAAGAAGTTACACACCGAGCTGGGGATGATGCCGACCTGAACTTGCTGCAGAGTGCCAGGACTTGGAAGGATTACTTGAAAAAGAAGAAAAAATAGATAAACTACAGGTGTGGGCATCAAAATGGCATAACCCCTCTGACCCTGAGAATCGCGGGCACCCTCATCCAATGTGTGCAAGAATATGAGGGTCTGCTAGCCAATCACTCAGCTCAGTCAGGGTGGTCCATGCCACCATTACACAGGGCTGTAGTTTTCAAGTCACATTGGCCCCGAACTAGGGTGGTACCAAGCTGTCACCCGGGTCCTAATTTGGGATCTTGAGGTGGTGTTTTGTGTGGTGGGTGCGGTGGCATGCTGTCTACTGTGATAGGACCTCCATGGCAGTCCCCACCACGCACCATGAAATTAAAATGAGTTAAAAAACACTCAAGGGAGAGACGCACAACAGAAAACTCTACAGGCAAGGTGACAAAGAGCTGCCCTGTCTGGAGTGAAGCCCATCGAGCAGGTGGGTGGCCCGAGTTGCCCACCGCCATCTCGTAGAGCCCTGCATTCTCCTTTCTCTTGAGATGCCAGCCTCCCTTCTTCCTGGCAAAGGGGCATTTATCCAACACTCTGAAATCAAGTTGAGGAATCGCTTCTGGGGTCGGAAGAGTGGGGTCTTCCATTTGCCCCAAAAGGCACTGGACTAGCACGCCCTCTAATGGCTCCTGGGGGCCGCATGGATAAAACTTGCCTATCACTGGGAAATGCGCACAAGCCACGTCTTACACAAAAGTCGCGATTTCATAAACCACCCACACGTCCTACAAAGGTGTGTTGGCATTGCAGCTGGACAAGGAGGTGACATCTCGGGTCTTTGTGCGTCTCAATGACGCGTTGGTCACGCTTTGATGTCGTTGAACTGATTGTGCCACCGGGAACTGGCAGGTGCTCTCCATAGTGTTGGTAACAACTCCTCCTTAACTGAATTAGCGGGTAGTCCCCGAGTTTGGTCTGCCAAAAGGGGGTGCTGTGTGTTGTAGTCTCCGGTATTCGTGCGGATCTCCTTGGTGGGGCGACGAGAGCCTCAGTGCGGAGAGTTTGGGTATCAAGTCAGGGGACGGACAGGTGGACGAGTGACATGCTTCCTCTGGATGAAGTCGATCGACCGGCGAGTGAGCGCGCTGTGAAACGACCGATGAAGAGGAGTCAGGTGGCTCAGTGATTGGCTGCGAGGTAGGGGCTTTGTGAAACCCCTTGGGAGCCCACTTAAGCTCACGATTCAGTTTTGTTGGGAGGTGGGGGGTCTTATTCTTTCGTTTTGGGCCGACGGAAGTCCTTTATGCTTTTTATTGTAGGGGGGTCCTTTTGTGTCTTTGGACTTTCCCCACTTAGACTGGCACACTGCTCAGCAAGGGTGTGTCACCCACTTTCATCGCCTCGTTCCCAACTGATGTCAATGACAGTGAGGTCCTCTTTACATGTCTTGACCGGGTGGGCCTTGTTTACCCCCCCCCTCCCCGTTTTTGAGCTTCTAGTGTAACGCCATCTTGAGAGTACATGGCTGGTGAGACACGTCTGACAGCTTCATTGAGCTCGTTTGTGATGGGACCATTTAAGGTGACCCCCAAGAGTCACCGTGTGATGTTCTGCATTGCCCTCCATGTCTTACTGGTGTGTATGGCCACCAGCGCTATGGTGGAGGTGAGCCGTGCCCACTTGAGCAACGATGGAGTCGTCCAAATTCGACCTTGCATCTTCATCAGAGCCTTTCACTGAATCTTAATTTGAACTCAATCACCTCGTCGACCATCTTGTCCCCTCCTATCGTGGTCCAGCAAACTCTCATGACTTCGATGGCCAATTTTTCCCCGTTTCATATTTCAATTGGGTGATCATCATCATCAGCTAGTAGTGCTGCGCCACATCACCTTTGAAGCTGAGGTCACCAAGTCGAATGTGACTGGCCTAAGGGACATCGCCCTGCCCACCAACCATGACCTGACTCAAGGTGAAATCCATGGCGAGGGCGAAGTCAGCTTTCGTTTTTCAAATTGTCTCCGCTGTAAACTCTTTCACCTGTTTTGTGAATTAAAAACAACCTGTTTTCCACATCTGCCATCTTGTTTGTCGACTTTCTGTGACACCTTTGGTCCTGGTTGGTTAGGACTACCAGCAGGTCATCTACTCCACCGCTGGCCTTAACCATCAGAAAAAATTACGACGGCACCGGAGAATGCAACTCACTTTCAACATCGTTAAATACGCAATGCAATGAACAACAAATTCAGCCAATGGATCAGTGGCCTTTAAGACCCTGGCACTGACGTTCAAAAAAATATTTGAAAGACTAAGGAACAGTCAGAAAAAGTTAAAGTCACCAGCCGGGTCTTGATATCTTTACACAACTGCACGACGACTTTGTCCCATAAAGCACTTTGAGCTCCGTCATTGCTATGAAAATGTTGTTATGGCCAAGTGAGAAAAAGCAAAGTGATCCCAACAAACTCCCATTGTGACTCTCCAGACAAAGAGGGAGAAATCCCAGAATGCATTGGTGCGGCTCCAAGGGAAGGAGGCAGGGTGGGGCGGTTACCATGGAGACCAAGAAAGCAGACTGTGGCCCTCACCTTCTTCCAAGATGGAGCCCCAACCCGTCACCCAGCAGTTGTTTTGGAAGATGAACTTGCTGCTCTTATTGTGGAGACATACGGGTTGGATGAATCTGCTGTAGGTGACGGGCTGGCTGAGCTGCACAACGGAGACATCTTTTCCAAACTTGGCATCAAAGAAACCAGGGTAGATAATGATCTCCTTCAGACTGCGGACCTCCGTGTGAGCACTCGGCATGACAAGCTGGTGGATTCCCAAGTAGATTTGAAAATTCTCTTTATTGTAACCCCTGGAGAGAAAAACAAAAACACAAGTGAAAGTGACTTGGGGTTTGAAAAAAACACTTCATCCAGCTGCCAATCGGACACTGGCGCTCAGGGTCTAGCAATGAAAAACGATACGTGTGAGAGCTCAACGTCCCCCCACTTGACCCCCAAAACAGCGAGGCAGATGCGTTGAAACACGGGTCTACTTACACAACGCAGTGTGCAGCGGTCAGCACCCACTGCTTATTAATCAGGGACCCCCCGCAGATGTGCTGTCCATTCCTCCAAAGGCTCACCTGCCACGGCCATGCCCCTTCCACAGCTGCTGTGCCCCCTACAATCCTGGAGTGGACTGATTGGGTGCCACAGGCATCTGAAAAAAAAAGAAAACACAAAGACACCGGGGGTCACAGAGGGGAGCTTGGCTGAGACATCTGATTGACTTTGAAGGGTCTAAATCTGCTGATCAGCGTCATGGAAAAGGAAAAGAAATCCACGGACATTCAATGTGGCATAAAAATAAAATATGAAAACGCCGAAGGGTGAAAAGATAGATAGATAGATAGATAGATAGATAGATAGATAGATAGATAGATAGATAGATAGATAGATAGATAGATAGATAGATAGATAGATAGATAGATAGATAGATAGATAGAATTTGGTATTGTAGGCAGGATTAGATAGATAGATAGATAGATAGATAGATAGATAGATAGATAGATAGATAGATAGATAGATAGATAGATAGATAGATAGATAGATAGATAGATAGAATTTGTTATAGTAGGCAGGATTAGATAGATAGATAGATAGATAGATAGATAGATAGATAGATAGATAGATAGATAGATAGATAGATAGATAGATAGATAGATAGATAGAATTTGTTATAGTAGGCAGGATTAGATAGATAGATAGATAGATAGATAGATAGATAGATAGATAGATAGATAGATAGATAGATAGATAGATAGATAGATAGATAGATAGATAGAATTTGTTATAGTAGGCAGGATTAGATAGATAGATAGATAGATAGATAGATAGATAGATAGATAGATAGATAGATAGATAGATAGATAGATAGATAGATAGATACTTTTCCTAAGCACAGTATTGCCCCTCTCTATGTCCGTTATTCTCCAGTACATTATACTACACATAACGTTCATCAGTTTGCTCTGTGATGAGTTCTTTGCTATAACATTAAATTCTGATGTCACTTCTCACTTTTGAACAATGAAGCCTGTTGTCATTACCTGGACTCTCGCATTGTCCACAGCATAACAGCCGGCCTGGAAAAGATGAAAGCAGAACAGGTGAATGTCTGCAGTTTGAGCCGAGCATCCAAGTTGATTTCACGCGCACTCATAAAGTCAAGGTGCCATGGCGGTTCTTCAGAGAACTGCAATAGGGGAAACATTTTTGGATCCCCCAAAAGATGAAGGCTCCAGAAAGAAGCTTTATTTATTAAGATCTGTAACAGGCTCCATATAACCATAAAGAAATGGAAAGAGATTTGTGAAACATCAAACAGGTTCCTGATTTTAGAAGGACTCTCGCTGCACACGTTAACACGGGTGAAGTTCAGGTTTTACTAATCCGCTTGTATTTCATTATGAAGCCCACACAAACATTAAAGATTTCAAGTTTTTTTTCTGTATATGAGGGAGTTTCTCAAAGCAGAAAAAACCAACGTCACATGCAAGGCACCCAGAATGAAGTGGCGCTGTTTCAAGCAATGGAAGCACACAACCCAGGAGAAAACCACAAAGTGCCGCTAAATAGCCAGCATTTTGAGAAGTGTAACTTCAGTGCTGCCAGGATAGGCTCTGTCTCCCTGTGAGTCTGGAATGATGTTATGTAATAAAAGTTTCTTTCACATTTTATTGGTTGGGACTACAAACCTGACTTATGGGGTCGAGCCCCACGTCTGCCGACACGGTGTGACCCTGAGCGAGTCACTTCACCTGCCTGTGCCCCAACTGAGAAAACAAAAGACATAGAACCAATTGTATCTCAGATTTTGTAAATCCATCCATCCATTTTCCAACCCGCTGAATCCGAACACAGGGTCACGGGGGTCTGCTGGAGCCAATCCCAGCCAACACAGGGCACAAGGCAGGGAACCAATCCCGGGCAGGGTGCCAACCCACCGCAGGACACACACAAACACACCCACACACCAAGCACACACTAGGGCCAATTTAGAATCGCCAATCCACCTAACCTGCATGTCTTTCGACTGTGTGAGGAAACCAGAGCACCCGGTGGGAACCCACGCAGACACGGAGAACATGCAAACTCCACGCAGGGAGGACCCGGGAAGCTAACTGCGCCACCGTGCCGCCCATTTTGTAAATCGCCTAGATTAATAATAAAATGAAGAGTCATGAACGATGCATGTTGAAAGAGATTAAAGTAATTAATTGTAAAAACCGTTCATTCCAGTTCAGTGTTACCTTATGGAATATTCATCATTAGAAAAAAAAAAAAAAAAGATTATATTTCGGAAGACATTTGCTCACCTCTTTTCAAAACCACCCAAAATGTGTCCACCATACGTTTAATATGTGAAGCCTAAACGGATTATTAGTTATTATAGATTATAGATAAATCAATGCGCGCTCACGTGAAACAAGCGACAAGGCGCGTAACGAGGAGTCCCCCCCCCCACACTGAGCTTCTGCTTGTGCCGCTCAGACCCGTGATGTGTCGCGAGGAAAATCCGTAGCACCTGGATGTCGACTCGAACTCCAGGGGTCCTTATGAACCCCATATAAAATAAAAGGCGGACTAATGACCACCGCCCGGGCGTTAGCTTTCATCGCGTGAATGGAGGGTCGCCCTTGAACTTCAGCACTTCAGCCAGTTGATCCAAAAAGCTTTGGCTTACCGAGCAGCACGACGAGGAAACCCTTCAAAACTCGCATTGTGACGAGAACGTGTCCCTGATCCCCGACAGTCCTCCTGAAGCGTGACAAATGGGCGTGTCTCACTCCGATACCTAAAGTGGCATCAGCGCCCAGTACTCGGGGTAACGCGAGGCTTGTCTCTCTCTTTTTCAAATGAACCCAATTCAGTGTGAATCTCGGGCAATGAATGAATGCGGCCCGTCGACTGGAGAAGTCAATCCGCGATGTCAAGTCGGCTAACTAATCTGCCACACCACTGCCGAGGACAACAACAACACCCTGGAATAACGCCGCCTGTGGCAAAGGGCATTAATGGCGCCCATTAACCCCCCAACACACCCGAGACTTTTCGTTACAAGACACGAGATTATTTTCTTAATTTACATATACGACGTATTATACATTGCTAAACCATGAACACATAAATAAATAAATAAATAAATAAATAAATAAATAAATAAATAAATAAATGTTTTACTTGTAGAAATCATAAAACAATAAAAGAAGAGAGAGAGAGAAAGTAGGGTTGGGAGCATGCGCGTTGCTGCGTTCACCACTCGACAAACCACCTGCAATTAAACGCACAACTGAAATTATATTTAAATGTTTAATGTGAAACTCATCAGTGGCTCGCTGGTTTTTGCCTTCAAGCTATAAGGCGCTGCACAAACTTAAGGGACTTTTATCGGTTGTTACTGACAGCTTGAACCGATTCCAGAAATATAATAATAATAATAATAATAATAATAATAATGATGACAAAATGGCATCATCAGGTTGGAACGACTTTGGTAGACGTAGGAATGGAATTACCTCTTAACGCCGAGAGACACTTAAACGGACTTTTGGTTTCTCAGTTGCTCTCAGTCGCTTGGTCTCCCCTGGTGCTCACACACGCCGCCCGGCTCCGCCTCACCTGGGCTCACACGCCGCTCGTATGCCCCCCTGTAACCCCAGCTCTCTGTGAGCTGACCCAAGCCCAGGGTTCAAGTTGATGGGCTTCAGCAGCCGGGAGTCGCATCCGATCGAAGGGCTCTTTCAGTGCTGCACCTGCGCCTCCTTCTCCAGTTGCTCCCGGGAGCCGCTCTGTAGTCGACATCTCCAGGTTGTGCCGCTGCCACCTCAGGAACGCGTCCCCTTGAGGTCCGAGCCCTGAGGCGGAACAATGAATAAAATACAACGCGATGTGCAAGTGCAGCGGTCAATGGACTATAAAGTGCCTGACCCAGATATGTGGGGCGCAAGGCGTGAACAGATGGAAGGCGTCAGCACATCGTAGGTGGGCCGACACAACGCTAATAGTAATATTGTTTATATTATCATGAGTAACATTGTCAGAAGTATTTTAAAATTATTACTATTATTATTATTATTATTCTGGAATTGGTTCAAACTGTCAGTAACAACCGATAAAAGTCTCTTAAGTTTGTGCCGCGCCTTATAGCTTGAAGGCAAAAACCAGCGAGCAACATGAGTTTCACATTAATTAGTTTTTAATGCCAGTTTTACGTTTGATTGCAGGTGATTTGTCGTGTGGTGAATGCAGCAACTATTATTAGCAGTAGCAGTAACAGTATCCATCCATCCATCCATTATCCAACCCGCTATATCCTAGGTACAGGATCACGGGGTCTGCAGGAGCCAATCCCAGCCCACAGAACACACCAGGGCCAATTTAGAATCGCCAAAAAAGATAGATAGATAGATAGATAGATAGATAGATAGATAGATAGATAGATAGATAGATAGATAGATAGATAGATAGATAGATAGATTCTGGTATAGCAGGCAGGATTAGATAGATAGATAGATAGATAGATAGATAGATAGATAGATAGATAGATAGATAGATAGATAGATAGATAGATAGATAGATAGATAGATAGATAGATCAACGTCAATTCAGCGATTTCTGCAATACTGAGAGATAAGGCAGGTTAATAAGGCAATCCCAATCATTTGCCTCAGAAAATTGGTCTTCACTGATGCTACGACTGTTTTCTAACAGATTTTCGGTTTTCTAACAGGACATATATACATCCATCCATTATCCAACTATATCCTAACTACAGGGTCACGGGGGTCTGCTGGAGCCAATCCCAGCCAACACAGGGCGCAAGGCAGGAAACATACCTGGGCAGGGCGCCAGTCCACCGCAGGGCGCGCACTCTCTCACACACACACACACACAGTAGGGACAATTTAGAATCACCAGTCCACCTAACCTGCATGTCTTTGGACTGTGGGAGGAAACCCACGCAGACATGGGGAGAACATGCAAACTCCACACAGGGAGGACCCGGGAAGCGAACCCAGACGGGTCTCCTAACTGCAAGCCAGTGCCACCGTGCAGCCCTAGTAACAGTATTTTTATTATTATTAATAATAGTAGTACTAATATTACAATTTATGATTAATTATTATTATTAGTAGTAGTAGTAGTCAGTGGCAGTTCTGGGCATAGGCTGACCTCTAGCGGTCAGGACGCATTACTGCAGCAATATGTAAAGATTCCTACCTGTACGTATTCTGTTTAGAAAAATTTGTCCTGACTTGACCAGAGCACAAAAGGTTTAAGTTGTGCGCCTCAGCTGCGCCCCTCACTGTCTGCACTCTGCGCAGCGTAATCTATACTTGTGTGCCACGCGTGTGACTGTGAGGCAGAGCTGCTTCAATTTTAGCAGTTAGCCGCTGCCGGGACCAGGAATCCGGACTCAAACACAACCAACCCCCCCATTGGTCTTTTCATGTGACGTGCAGCCTGCCAGACAGACACACAGCTGTTTCCCAGCTCTCCTCCTCCTCCTCTTCAATCGTGGCAGCACAGGGTGA